>NW_021288816.1:24697-25530 GCF_002162155.2 Triticum dicoccoides
AGCCGTCCCCTCCTCCTCCTCAGAGTCTGTACTCACCCACTATGAGGAGACAGGGCGTAACTACAGTGCCGCGTGCTCCCCCCCGAATCCCGGAAGAGCGTGGCTACAGTGCGCGCTGACCAAGCGGCCACCTATCCGCACAACACGGGACTATAGCCATACGACGCATGACATGGCCCTCGTCAGCAAGGACCGCGCTACAGCAAAAGGCAATCAGCTTGGCCCGCAGGCGGCGGGCCCTACCTGTTGACCGGATTCTCGGCAGCCGGTGGGGCCCTCCAGAGGCGGGCCCCAGCAACCGGTGGAGAACTCGATGACCTTAGACACTGACATCCGGGTCCTACACCCGGCTGTATTACCATTGTACCCCTAGGGGTCGGCCTATAAGACCCTCCCCCTCCCCCGGGGCTCACCCATGCAAAGGGTTGAGCTCTCATTCCACACACACACCATAGCTAGGAGAAGAGGGAAAGCCCTACCCTTCTTCCTCCTCTAGCAATACAGCTCTAGGAGCAACCTTGTATATTATCGTTCATAGTCATCACAGCAGGACTAGGGGTATTATCTCTCCGGAGAGCCCCGAACGTGGGTACGTCTCATGTGCTCCTGAGCTCGTGCTCACTCTCGCTTCCGGAATCTGATGACGTCCTCGTGGATCCACCCATGATAGGCCACCCCTTGGCATCTGACGTGAGATTACCACGACATTAGGATAATAATTTGCCAAATGCATTAGCTTCTAGATCACTTGGAATGAAAAACAACCATACAACAAAGAACTCACTGTTTACCTCAATGAATCAGTGATTTATTTCTTCTCCAAACAACTGACC
>NW_021288816.1:27536-29695 GCF_002162155.2 Triticum dicoccoides
AAGGAGAGAGAAAAAAATTTATAATGGCGCCAGCTGCCTGGCGTTGTCGTTGTTGACTAGCAGAGAATGTTGAGTATATGTATTATGCATATCTGTGTATTAGGCCCACCTCCTAGTTTCTTGTATAGCTGAGGTCGTGGCCCACTTCTTGTACATCATATATACGTGCCTTTGCACATGAGCAATACATTGTGCAATTCCAACAACATACATGGTATCAGTTTTTAGGTTCTAACCCTAGCTTTCCGCTGCCGCCGCCGCCGCTCGCGCGTCTTCCGCGCCGGCCGCCGCTCCTGTAAGCTGCGCGCTACCCAGCTGCGCCGCACACCCCGCCCAACCCCTCAGCCGTGCGCGCTTCCCAGCGCCGCCAGCCTCGCTCGGCAGTCTTGCGTGCTACCCGCCCAATCGCTGCCTCACCAGATCCGCTCGCCAGCATCGCTCGCCTGCGGCCATCAAACAATCAAGTGGTCGTGCGTATCTATTGGTGCTGGAATCGATCAAGGCAACGATCGATTGGCTAGTTGACTCACTAGTACATCCAAGGAAAGATCGATCAGCTAATTGAGGCTGGCTTTGCACCGAGGGGTTGATTCGAATCCAGCGTTTTGCTTCGTTCGTCCTCGTCGTTCGTCGCCCGAAGTACTCGGTGTCTGCTGCCGCCCAACCACGCCGACTGCTGCCGTTGGACCAGAGATGGCATCCGTCGGCCTGTCCACCACCGTCTCTGCTGTCCCGCCGCCGGCGCCTCACGGCGCGGCGCCAGCGCCGTACGGGACAGCCGCCACGTATGACGTGCCCGTTTCCATGCACGGGTATCTTACGTACGGGGCATACGGAGCTCCGCCGGCATTCATGTACGGGTCTCCGCCTGCGTACGGGGTTCCGCCTGCATACAAGTCTTCCAGATACTGGTGGGGGTCGTCAGCAGGCCAGCAGGCTCCCACCCCTCTCGTGCATCCTGCGTACTTCGCGGCTCTGCAACTGTATGGAGAATACCCACCGCCGCAACTGAGGGGCGGCTACGGCCTCCCCATGGCGCGTCCGTTCCCCTCGCTGGCCCTGCCGCCGGCGCCCTGGGACCCGGTGCTCCTCACCGGGTTGCATGCCGTTCCTACGCTGAACAACTACACCGGAGATGATGATTGGTACATGGAGACCGGGGCTACGGCTCACATGTTTGCTCATCCTGATAATTTTGCCTCTTTCACTCCCGTCACCACCGATCGTTTGTCGGCGACGGTTCCACACTCCCTATCACACATGTCGGGCACACTTCTTTTCCTTCTACTTTCATGCCTATTACTTTGTCTAACATACTTGTGTCACCTCATCTTATTAAAAACCTTGTTTCCGTTCGTCGTTTAACTCGTAAAAATCCTGTTACTGTTGAATTTGACGAGCTTGGATTTTGTGTCAAGGACGCTCGAACCAGGATGGTACTTCACCGATGTGACAGCCTCGACGAGCTCTATCCGGTGCATTCGCCGTCCACCTCCACCACCGCACCGGTTGCTCCCTCCGCCGGCGTCGATCTCTGGCATGCTCGTTTGGGTCATCCCAATCCTGTCACACTTCATCATATTCTTAGGAGTTTCAGTTTCAGTTGTCATAAGATAGAGGATCACACCTGTCATGCCTGTCGTGTCGGTAAACATGTTCGCCTCCCGTTCAATGACTCCACCACCATAGCTTCTTTTCCTTTTCAGTTGATTCATAGTGATGTGTGGACCTCTTCGGTTCCTAGTAATTCGGGCTATTTATATTATCTGGTTATCCTTGATGATTATTCTCATTATGTGTGGACTTTTCCTTTGCGCAGAAAGTCGGATGCACTCCCCACTTTGACGGCTTTTTACTCCTATGTCAGCACGCAGTTTGGGCGTCCCATCCTTGCTCTTCAGACTGACAATGGAAAAGAGTTCGACAACCTTGCTTTCCGCACTTTTCTGTCGCACCACGACGCAGTTTTTCGTCTCACATGCCCGTATACTTCCCAGCAGAACGGTCGAGCCGAACGTGTCCTTCGCACTCTGAACGACTGCGTTCGCACGCTCCTGTTCCATGCTAATGTGCTGCCTCGTTTCTGGCCGGACGCACTCGCCACTGCTTCTATTCTCCTTAACCTTCGCCCTTGCCGCCCACGGTGGAACTATGCACCT
>NW_021288816.1:30656-41020 GCF_002162155.2 Triticum dicoccoides
GCCGGCGCCCCCGGCCCCCTCGGTGCCCTCGGCGCCCCCGGCACCCCCGACGCCTGCGGCCCCCCGGCGCCTGTGGCTGGTCCGGTCACCCGCGCCCGTACGGGCGTTTTTCGCCCGAGCTCGCGCTACGCTTTGGATGACTACGTCCATGTGACGTCCACCGCTGAGCCGTCGCCGTTGCCGTCCTCCGTTCGAGCTGCTCTTCGTGACCCGCTCTGGATGGCTGCGATGCAGGAGTTTGACGCCCTGTTGCGCAACCGGACGTGGCAGCTTGTTCCCCGTACCCGACACGCCAATGTGATTACCGGGAAGTGGGTCTTTAAACACAAGCTCCGTCCTGATGGTACCCTTGATCGCTACAAAGCGCGCTGGGTCGTTCGTGGCTTCCGACAACGTGCTGGCATCGACTTCACCGACACCTTCGCTCCGGTCGTCAAGCCCGGCACGATACGCACGGTTCTCCACCTTGCGGTCTCCCGTGCTTGGCCAGTGCACCGGATGGACGTCTCCAACGCCTTTCTCCATGGTCACCTCGAGGAGCAGGTCTTCTGCCAGCAGCCCACCGGATTTGTTGACCCGGCGCTTCCCGACCACGTGTGCCTGCTTTCGCGGTCCTTGTACGGACTCAAGCAGGCTCTGCGCGCTTGGTACCAGCGCATCGCGGCGTTCCTACACCAGCTTGGGTTCCGTTCCACCCGCTCGGACGCGTCACTCTTCGTCTATCATCAGGGCTCTGACACAGCCTACTTGCTGCTCTATGTCGACGACATCATCCTGACGGCATGTACAGCTGGCCTCCTCAGCCAGCTCACTGATCGTCTTCGCGCTGAGTTCGCCATCAAGGACTTGGGTCCTTTGCACTACTTCCTCGGTCTTGAGGTGGTGCGACGTCCGGATGGCTTCTTTCTTCATCAGCGGAAGTACGCTCATGAGCTCCTGGATCGCGCTGGCATGCTTAACTGCAAGCCCGCCGCTACGCCTGTTGATATGAAGGCCAAGCTCTCTGCCTCGGATGGTTCTCCTGCTTCGGATGCTGCATTCTACCGGTCCATCGTTGGTGCTCTCCAGTATCTCACTCTAACTCGACCGGAGATTCAGTACGCCGTACAACAGGTGTGTCTTCATATGCATGCTCCTTGAGATGTTCACTGGGCCGCTGTCAAGCGGATTCTTCGCTACGTCTGCGGCAATATGGAGCTTGGCATCACGCTCTTCGCCTCTGCCGACACCGCCCTCACCGCCTATACCGATGCAGACTGGGCGGGCTGCCCTGACACTCGTCGCTCCACCTCGAGCTATTGTGTCTTCCTTGGACCATCACTCATATCATGGTCGTCCAAGCGGCAGCCTACGGTCTCTCGCTCCAGTGCTGAGGCTGAGTATCGTGCGGTGGCCAACGTCGTCGCCGAGTGTTCGTGGCTTCGCCAGTTGCTTCAGGAGCTCTCTTGTCCTGTGAATCGTGCTACGGTGGTCTACTGTGACAACGTCTCGGCTGTCTACCTCCCCGCCAACCCGGTCCATCATCGTCGGACCAAGCATATTGAGTTAGATATCCACTTTGTTCGGGAACAGGTGGCCCTTGGCCATATTCGTGTTGTACACGTCCCTACTTCCCAACAATTTGCAGATATCATAACCAAGGGCTTGCCTACGGCGTCATTTGACGAGTTTCGGTCCAGTCTTTGCGTCAGCAGCGGTGCCGCTTCGACTGCGGGAGGTGTTGAGTATATGCGTTGTGCATATGTGTGTATTAGGCCCACCTCCTAGTTCATTTTATAGCTGAGGTCGCAGCCCACCTCTTATACATCATATATACGTGCCTTTGCACATGAGCAATACGTTTTGCAATCCCAACAACATACAGAGAAGCGTCAAGCCAGCCACGAGGGCGGCCAGCCCGAGCGCTAGTACAGGCTCAGCACCAGCCTGAGCTGCCGAGCTCGGTTGTGGCGTTGTCTGTGTGCACCGCTGCCTCACCCCTCTCCTTCGGCATCTCACTACCTTGGACTGGACGTTGACCTGTACCTTCATGCCACCGGCGCAGTGCCCCGGCAGGCCGCAGATGAAGTACCGGGTCCCGACGGCGGCGAGCGGAATGACATCGTTGCCGCTCGGGAACGTGGCGACGGGACTAGAGCTGCTGCAGTTGTCGTAGGCAGTCTTGGTCACCTCCACCACGTTGTGCGCCGCAGCGGGGTACTGGAACCGGAGCTCGTCGCCGGTGTAGAACCTGATGGTGGAAGTCCATCGGGTGTAGTTTGTCCGGAGGTCCCACGACTCGGCCGGTGCGCCGACTGTGTAGGTGGCGCCGAGCGCCGAGCCAAACAGCGCGCGCCGCGGTCACTGCGGCAACAAGGAGAGCTCTGGTAGCTGCCGCCATGGATGAATGCCAATCGAGGGACTAGTAGTTGAGAACATGACCCGAGAAGGGCTGGAATGTTGAGATGATCGAGGGATGTATGATCGAGGTCGCAGCTCTAGTCTGGTTGTGTTGTAGCATGATGATACTCTGCGATATATACAGATGAGACGGTAGCTCGTTGAATGCGTCATACAGACTCTGTCAAATTAGAGCATTTGACTCACGCGTTGTTGTACGGGTCGATCTGGAAATTACAGCCCATAATTAAAGTGTGGGCTCGTTGAATAATCAAGGATGAGAAGCTGCTAGCCTACTGCATGATCGATTCCATACATACGTACTGCATAATAATAATAATAATAATAATAATAATAATAATAATAATAATAATAATAATAATAATAATAGGATGCTTCAACCGTTACATTTTTATGTTCGAAATTACTATTTCACATCTAGATGTGAAATACTTATTTCACATCTAAGTCCAGGGTCTTCCTTCGTGTGCCCCAGCCCTTCCTGCGTCGTTGGCCATTCCGTCCGGGGCGGCCACCAGCCCCCGTCCCTGCCCGCCGGGCAGGAGCGCCACCCACCCTCCTCGCGCCATGCGCTCCGCCTCCCCCGCCGGGTCGGCGCGCTCCTCGCACTCCCACGGCAGCGCTGGATCTGACTGGGGCATCCCTGCGTCCGTGACCGCTCCTGTTAAATCCGCCGGTCCGTCGGATGGGCTGGTCTCTCCGTGGCCTCGTCTCGCGTCAACGGCGTGCCCCGCTCCTCCGCCGCATTTCCTGCTGCGGGGCGAGTGCTCCAAGAACGCGCCACCTCTCCTCCTGCGGTCCGTGCGGAGCGCCCCCGTTCTGGAAAAGGCAGGCTCAAGTCCATTGTGGTTGTGCCATCTCCTCCGCTCTCTCCTTCCTCTTCCGTCGACAGAGACGGGTGGACGGCGGTCAAATCCAAGAAGCAGCGCCGCGCCAGCAAGAACCCTGTAGGCGCTCCTAGGCGCTCCCGGTCGGGGCGGTCCGGCCGGCGCCCCGCCATTAATGCCTCGAGCGGTCGCGCTGCCTTCTTAAGCCACTTCGATGGGTTGTGCTTCCGCCGTCTCAGCACCCGCCACCGTAGAGTAGACTACAGAGGTCCCCTGCATTGCATCATTTGCAAGCAGCCGGGTCACTTCGGCCGCGAATGCCCGCAGAATCCAAGGTTCAAAAGTAGAGTTCCGGCGCAACTCCCCGCTCGCGGCCCGGTCAGAGACAGGCTCCGCTTCCCCACCCCGCCGCCGGCCCCGCTGCCGGCCGCCATGGATCGCCAAGCCTACCACACCGACCCGTCTCATCGCCCCCGCTCCAGCCACAAGGTCATCATCGCCATGCCGGCCATTGAGCACCAGGAGTTCCTCCTCCGCAAGCATGCGGTGGTGCTCACGGCGGCAGTGTCCCAGCACACCGCCAACCCCATGGAGGTGGGCCGGGCCATCGAAGAGCAGCTGCACACGCCTCCCCACCTGCTGCGCGTCACCAGCCATGACACGGAGGACTTCTTCGTCCACTTCGAGCTTCCGGCGCACAAGGAGAACGCAGTCCGCCGCGGGCATGTCAAGGTGGACGGCGTCGTGTTCGCGACCAAGGGCTGGCACGAGGACGACCACGACGTGCCAGACGACTGCAAGCTCCACATCCGTGTGGTCATCGAGAGGATGCCCATGCAGCTCTGGTCGCTGGAGGGCACCGTCGAAGTGCTGGGCGACCTCTGCATCGTGGACTGCCTCGACAGCCGCACCCACGAGCGCGGGCACACCAGGTCATTCGCCTGCTGGGTGTGGGTCTCCGATGTCGCGCACATCCCCACCAAGCGTACCATCTGGCGCGCGGCGCGGGGCGCGGGCCGGGTGGAGGCCATGCTTGGTTTCTCGCCGCCGAGCCGCCAGGTCGCGCCGCCCACCGGCGTCAAGCGCCGTGATCTGCTAGTGCACGTGGACCGAATCGAGGACTGGACCCCGCGATCCCCGGGCTCGTCCCGTTCTCGTCAAAGCAGCCTCCCCTCCTCGGAGTCCGACGACGACGCCCCCTTCCCGGTGATCTACCCCGGGACTTGGACCAGGCATGTTGAGGACGGCCAAGGGCGCCGTAGGACGGAGACGGTAGCCTCCTATGGCTGCCAGGGCCTGCAGTTCGGGAACGGAAGGCGCAACCGCGACAACCACGACGACAGCCGCGGTGGCAGGCGTTCCTGGAAAGACACCCTGCTAGGCCGAAGTCTCAGCCGCGAGGCCGCCGCAAGAAAGAAGGCATCGCCTAGGCATAGGAGCCGCACGCTGGTGAGCCGCTAGCACGGGGCGGGCTGTCGCAAGGACGACGTCGTGCCCCGGGCCACTCCTCCTCAGCCGCTCCGTCGCCCGCCTCCTCCACCGCCTGCCCTGCCTCCTTAAGCCCCTCCGTCGGCCCGCACCTCCCCCGACCCGGTCACAGACTTCTTCAACGATGGCGCAGGCGAGCTGGCTCCTCCGCAGCGCACTGACTGCATGCTGATGGAGCTCGAGGAGGTGGTCGAGGGCGCACTGGCCGCCCCTCTAGGGTTTCAAGACGGTCAAGGCGATGGTCAATTTGGGGCCCACCCGCGGCCCACCCCCGAGTCGCCGTCTGGCGGGGCTCTGCCCTCTCACATGCGCCCCGACCTCGTCAGCGCGGCATGCCGCGCCCCTACACCGACCGTGAACACCGCGGTGCAACTTGGCGCCGTCACGTAGTAGGTCCTTGAGCTTCAGCTGGAGGGGGGACCGGCGACGCCCCGACAGCTCTTCCGCAACGTCGCTCCCCCCTTCTCCCCGCCCCGGTGCCACTGCCCCCGCCGGCCTCCCGCCGCTCCTCTGCGCCACCAAAGACGAGGGCGCCCTCAGCGCCAACCAGGCAGAGTGCGCGGCAGGCGGCCATAAACAGCCCCGTCCCCATGGCGCAACGCGCCTCTCTGCGGCTGGTGCAGGAGCTGGGTGGACTCGGCCCCAAGGAGAGGATGACCATGGAGGCGGCTGAGGCGCTCGTGCGGCATTTCGAGGAACGGCTCTCGGAGGATGACATCACTTGCATTGCTAAGCTTACCAAGCTCAACATGGATGCCCTGCACACCATGGCCGGCCTCGCTGGCCCTGATGGCGCGACCAGAGCTCAAGTGTGATCATGTTAGAGATGCTCTGTAGTTTTAGGACTAGTCTCCGGTGCCGTCTGGCCTTAAGCCAGATTGAGTTAGGTTTCTTTCAAATGTTGTCTGTTAGGATTAGTAGGTCTGCTCGTCGTCGGCATGTTTTGGGTGCTACTGGTGGTTGCCGACGCGCCCCGGTCCGCTGGATGTGTGTAATCGTTTGCTCACTTTCATCATTAGTAGCTTTGGTTCCCGGAGAATTCACCTATTCCTAAATGACTGACGACACATGCGGTTTCATGAGTTGGAACGTGAGAGGGCTCAACTCGTCGACGAGGAGAGCCACGGTTAGTGAGCTAGTTAGTGCCCTGCGCCCGGCGATCCTCTGCCTGCAGGAGACAAAGATCGACACTTGGTCCCCCAGCTTGGTGCGTGACATTGGTGGGCATGCTCTAGACGGCTGCGCTGTCCTACCGGTGATCGGCACCCGCAGTGGTGCGGCCATCTTCTAGGATTCCACCATCGCTAGCATTGCCACGCATAGCATTGGGCTCTTCTCCATCATGGTGATCGTCACGCTGCTGTGCTCTGGCACATCGTTTTGGCTAACAACGGTCTACGGACCGGCTGATGAAGCAAGAAAAGATGTCTTCCTGCTCGAGCTTGCTGCAGCTGCTCCTCCCCCGACCATCCATGGGTGATCAACGGTGATTTTAACATCATATACGAAGCCAGAGATAAGAACAACTCCAACCTCAACAGGCGGCTCATGGAAAAGTTTAGAGCAGCGACAGATCAGGCCGGCCTAAGGGAGATAAAGTGCAAAAACAGGAGATTTACGTGGAGCAATGAGCGCCAAAACCCTACGTTAGTGAGCATCGACAAATTTTTCTGCAACATGGACTGGGAGTTCCCAAACCATACTTTGACTGCGGCATCCACGGCTTGCTCGGATCACTGCCTGCTCCTGCTTACAAACGCCGCCTCGCCTCGTCGCAAAGCCAGATTCAGATTTGAGAGCTTCTGGCCTCGCTTCCCCCGTTTCCAGGAAACGGTGGCTCGGGCCTGGGAGAGGCCTGTCAACCATGACTGCCTGTTTGTGAGGTTTAAGACCAAGCTTCAGAGAACCGCTTCTGACCTGAAGATCTGGGGAAAGACGCTGTTGAGCGACGCAAAACTTCAGTTCCACTTGGCATCCGAGGTGGTGCTCCGTTTCGACGTGGCCCAGGAGAGAAGAGTTCTGACCCAATCTGAATTTCACCTCAGGAAGCTGCTCAAGTTGAAGATCATGGGCCTCGCGGCACTGGAGCGTGCCAGGAAAAGACAGGCCTCCCGTGTTACATGGCTGAAGGCCGGTGACGCCAAAACCGCTTTCTTTCAGGCCAAAATCAGCTCGCGAAGATGGAAAGATTTCATTCAGCAGCTACAGGGGGACGACCTGATTGCCACAACCCACGAAGACAAGGCGAAGATGATTCAGGAGCACTTCCAGCAGCTCTTGGGGACAAGGAAAAACAGAGAATGCACGATCAACTGGGACGCGATCAACCTGCCGGTGCTGGACAACAGTGGCCTTGACAATCCTTTCACCGAGGCTGAAATCTGGGCGGCTGTGTGCTCGTCGCCGGTGGAGAAGGCCCCGGGGCCAGATGGGTTCTCTGGGTCCTTCTACAAACCTTGTTGGCTGACGATCAAGGACGATCTTGTGGCTGTTTTCAACAAGTTCCACCGCCTGGCTGCTGGGGATTTTGGGTCGCTGAACAGAGCGCTGATTGCTTTGCTCCCAAAGAAGGATGGGGCAGTCACAGTGGGAGACTTTCGGCCAATTAGCTTAATACATTCCATGGCGAAGCTGATTGCCAAAGTCCTCTCCCTGCACCTGTCAGAAGTCATCGATCAGCTCATCTCCCCTGCCCAAAGTGCCTTCCAAAAGAAGAAGGGAATCCATGACAGCTACCTCTTCGTTCAGAACATGGTGAGGATGCTCCACCGCAAGCACAAGCCGACACTTCTTCTGAAGCTGGACATAGCAAAAGCGTTTGACGGCATCTCTTGGGAGTATCTTATGGAGTTAATGCAACGACTCGGTTTCCCACCGCGGTGGAGAGATTGGGTGGCGTTGCTCCTCTCCTCGGCTTCCTCAACCTGTCTCCTCAACGGCGCGGAGGGAGCCATCATCCAGCACCAGCGTGGCTTACGGCAAGGCGACCCGCTGTCCCCTTTCCTCTTTATCCTCGTGATAGATCCTCTTCACCGCCTGATCGCCGCGGCCACGCGAGCCGGCGCCCTCGCCCCGCTCCCAACGGGTGTGGTGGGGCTGCGGGTTAGCTTATATGTGGATGACGCTGTCGTTTTCGTCAACCCAAGTAGACAGGATGTGGATGGGCTCATGGAGCTGTTGCAGGGTTTTGGCAAAGCGACGGGGCTGAACCTGAACCAGGCGAAATCGACCGTGGCACCCATCAGGTGCTCTGGCATCGACCTGCAGCACGTTTTGTAGAATTTTGGCGGGCAGATCATGGGCTTCCCCATTAGATATCTCGGCATCCCGGTGTTTCTAGGCAGGATTAGACTAGTCTATCTGCAATACCTCCTAGACAGGATTAGAGCCAGACTAGCGGGATGGAAGGGTCGCCTGATGCCACTCTGGGGGCGTCGTGTGCTGGTCAGGTGCGTGCTCTCCGCGCTCCCGGCATTCACGCTTGCAGTTCTTCAGGCTCCAGCAAAATTCTTCAAGGAAGTCGACAAGGCCCGCATGCGGTTCCTATGGGCGCAGGACGATGAGCTCGCCGGAGGCAAGTGCAAGGTCCGGTGGCAGGTGGTCGCGTCCCCGACGGATCGCGGGGGGCTGGGCGTGCCGGACCTGCAGGGCTTCGCTAGAGCCCCGCGCCTCCGCTGGTTGTGGATGGCATGGACACACCCAGACCGGCCTTGGGCGGGGCTGGGGTCGCCGTGTGACGACAAGGATCGGGCGCTCTTTGCGTCGGCAACTACCGTGGCCGTGCGCAGCAGGCGACATGCCACCTTCTGGCACTGCAATTGGCTCGGCGGTCGCCCGCTCAAGCTTCAATTCCCGGACATATTCAGGCGCTCCATCCGCAAGAACCGGAGTGTTGCCGACGCGCTTCTGGAGGATAGATGGATACTCGACCTTCAGCTCGGCGAAATCAACGACACAATCATGCTGCAGTGCATCCATCTGGCTAGGGCAATTAGAGAGGCAGAAATCACGCTGCAGCCGGACATCACCGACGAGATCGCTTGGACGGGGGCGGCGGTAGCTCTGAATACTCCGCCAGCTCCGCCTACACCATCCAGTTCTCCGACTGCCCCACGACCTCTTTCAAGCCACTGATCTGGAAGACGTGGGCGCCGAGGCATGTCAAGATGTTCTGCTGGCTTCTCCACCATAATAAGATGTGGTGCAACGACCGGCTTCAACATCGAGGATGGGAGAACGGATACTTCTGCGCCCTGTGCTCCAGAAGCCTAGAATCATCGGTGTACTTATTCTGGGAATGCCCGTTCGCGCGGAGGGTTTGGACGCATGCGGTGTCCTGGAGAAGTTGCGAGGCTCTAAGGCCAGACGTGGAGACGAACGAGAGATCCACCACTGAGATCGTCACCTCCCTGGTGCTTCGGTCTCCTCCGGCCGCTCGGCGAGGGGTGCAATCCCTGATGGGAACGACTCTCTGGCAAATTTGGCTTAAACGCAACGCATGCACTTTCAGAGGCGCCACGCCGCGAGTTTCAGATGTAATTAGCGAGATTAGGAGCGATTTGGAGCAATGGCTTTTGGCCGGAGCGGCATGTCTCGAGACCCCGTTTAGGGATTTGGTCGTGAGATAGTTCCATAGATGTACAAAGGGGAGGATCTGTTTCCTCCTCTGTTTTCTTCCTGGTCACTTGACCAAATTCTTGCAACTCTCCTCTGCTAAATCAATAAAAAGCCAGTGAAATGCTGGGTCTTTTAAAAAACATCTAAGTTCAGAACCATTGAATCTTGTTTGTCTTTAAAACTCGTGCAACCTGATGTTGTTCCTGGCGCTAGTTGGCGCCGCCTTGACATCGCTAGCATTCTGTATGTTTCTCACGCAAGTTACTCGGGCCTATTTTGTGCGGGTGTTTGTTCCTTCTCATGGGCTTTTGACTTGTTTTTTATCAGGCCTTTTCTTTTGGTTGCTATGCTTTATCTTTTCAGGGTGGCCGCCATATTTGGTTAGGACTGCATGGATACCTTACTTTTCTCCCTGTAAACATTGTGACTCCCTGTAAATATTATGACGGATTAATAAAAACTTTGTGGGGTTGTCTAAAAAAAGTTAAAATAAAAAGGACAATTGTGTTAGCCGGAGAGAGAGTGGTAGTGCACGGACGGGTTGCCATGGTAGTCAGCCGGTGGGATTCATTGTTATTTTTTTATTTTTTTCTAATCATGCGCCATATGTTACAAGGTCAAGGTTAAAAATGAATACAATGTTTTTTGCAAAATCTGTTACCAGTTGTACGTCCACTCATCATGAGCAATCACTAAGATTCGTGTTCTTAGCATGGTTTGCATGACCTGATCTTTTTGCGCAGATGCTCATTGTTTGCCCTATTGTTTTTTGTGCTAGGGCTTTTGTACGTTCACCAGATTTTGTGTGCGTGTTTTTTCTGCTGCCGATTTTCTTTCATGGATTTGCTAATTGTCATGTACTCCCTCCGTTCTGATTTACTCGTCGTGGTTTTAGTTCAAATTTGAACTAAAACCACAACGAGTAAATCGAAACGGAGGGAGTAGATGAGAAAGTTGATTGTGTATATTTTTAAATTTTTAGTCAATGCACCATGGAGAAATGCAGAAGATGTGTGAATTATCACTGAACCA
>NW_021288816.1:43922-44414 GCF_002162155.2 Triticum dicoccoides
TGGAATCATAGTTTGCTTTATTCCAATTGCATGTCGATCCATGACTCGCAACTTGTGTCATAGTTTGTAGTCGTCCTATTTGTGAGTCCATCCTCAATTTATAACTCAACTCGTAGTTCTCCCAGTTCCAAGCCCACCCGCAACTAGGCATGTGTTTTGTTTTTCATCCCAGTTACAAGTCCACCCTTGACTCGCAACTAAGGACGTAGTTTGTTTCATCCTAGTTGCAAGTCGACCCTTGAGTTGTAATTTGGTTCATTGTGTCATAGTTGTCTTAATTTCAAGTCAATCATCGGCTCGCAACTGTGATCATAGTTTGTTATTATCTCAGTTGCAAGTCCACCCTTGACTCGCAACTGGGCCCATAGTTTGTTGTTGTTCCAGTTGCAAGTCCACCCTCGACTCGTACCTGGGATGTATTTTGTTTTTCATCTCAGTTGCAAGTCAACCCTCAACTCGCAAATCGTATCATTGTTTCATATACTTGTCTCA
>NW_021288816.1:47595-49689 GCF_002162155.2 Triticum dicoccoides
CCTCCATCCTATGGCCCATATGGCCCATATCTTCCCCCGGGGGGTTCCGGTAACCCCCCGGTACTCCGATATGTACCCGATACATTCCGAAACACTTCCGGTGTCCGAAGACTATCGTCCAACATATCAATATTTACCTCTCGACCATTTCGAGACTCCTCGTCATGTCCGTGATCTCATCCGGGACTCCGAACAATCTTCGGTCACCAAAACACATAACTCATAATACAAATCATCATCGAACGTTAAGCGTGCGGACCCTACGGGTTCGAGAACTATGTAGACATGACCGAGACACCTCTCCGGTCAATAACCAACAGCGGAACCTGGATGCTCATATTGGTTCCCACATATTCTACGAAGGTCTTTATGTTGGGGATCGTAGCAGAAATTTAAAATTTTCTACGCATCACCAAGATCAATCTATGGAGTAATCTAGCAACTAGGGGAAGGAGAGTGCATCTACATACCCTTGAAGATTGCTAAGCGGAAGCTTTCAAGTGAACGGGGTTGATGGAGTCGTACTCGTCGTGATCCAAATCACTGATGATCCAAGCGCCGAACGGACGGCACCTCTGCGTTCAACACACGTACGGTTGGGAGACGTCTCCTCCTTCTTGATCCAGCAAGGGGAGAGGAGAAGTTGAGGGAGAACTCCAATAGCACGACGGCATGGTGGCAATGGAGCTCGTGGTTCTCCAGCAGGGCTTCGCCAAGCACTATTGAGGAGGAGGAGGTGTAGGAGGAGGGAGGGCTGCGCCAGGGGAAGGGTACGGCTGCCCTCTCTCTCCCTCACTATATATAGGGGGAAGGGAGGAGGGGGAGGCGCCCAAGGGTTCCCTAGGGGAGGGGCGGCGGCCACAGGGGAAACCCTAGATGGGGTTGGGCGCCCCCACCCCCTAGGAAACTTGCCCCCCAAGCCGGGAGGGGCGGCTACCCTAGGGGTGGCGCCCCCACCTCTCCTGGTTACGTAAGATGGGGTGGGAGGGGCGCTCAGCCCCTTAGGCTGATTTCCCTCTCCCCTTGGCCCATAAGGCCCCCCAACGCTTGTCGGGGCCTCCGAAACCCCTTTCGGACACGCTGGTCATCACCTGGTACCCCCGGAACAATTCCGGACTCCAATACCCTTCGTCCAATATACTGATCTTCACCTCCGGACCATTCCGGAGCTCCTCGTCATGTCCGGGATCTCATCCGGGACTCCGAACAACCTTCGGTAACCACATACTATTTCCCATAACAACTCTAGCGTCATAACAACTCTAGCGGTATTGTACTTGCCCGAGATTCAATCATCGGTATCCGATACCTTGTTCAATCTCATTACCGGCAAGTCTCTTTACTCGTTCTGTAACACATCATCCCGTGATCAACTCCTTGGTCACATTGTGCACATTATGATGATGTCCTACCGAGTGGGCCCAGAGATACCTCTCTGTTTACACGGAGTGACAAATCCCAGTCTCGATTCGTGCCAACCCAACAAACACTTTCGGAGATACCTGTAGTGTACCTTTATAGCCACCTAGTTACGTTGTGACGTTTGGCACACCCAAAGCACTCCTGCGGTATCCGGGAGTTGCACAATCTCATGGTCTAAGGAAATGATACTTGACATTAGGAAAGCTTTAGCAAACGAACTACATGATCTTTGTGCTATGCTTAGGATTGGGTCTTGTCCATCACATCATTCTCCTAATGATGTGATCCCGTTATCAACGACATCCAATGTCCATGGTCAGGAAACCGTAACCATCTATTGATCAACGAGCTAGTCAACTAGAGGCTTACTAGGGACATGGTGTTGTCTATGTATCCACACATGTATTTGAGTTTCCTATCAATACAATTCTAGGATGGATAATAAACGATTATCATGAACAATGAAATATAATATAATAATAACTAATTTATTATTGCCTCTAGGGCATATTTCCAAGAGTCTCCCACTTGCACTAGAGTCAATAATCTAGTTCACATCGCCATGTGATTAACACTCACAGGTCACATCGCCATGTGACCAACATCCAAGAGTCTACTAGACTCAATGATCTAGTTCACATCACTATGTGATAAACACTCAAAGAGTTCTGG
>NW_021288817.1:0-995 GCF_002162155.2 Triticum dicoccoides
TCAAGTCTCTAGTCCAGGTTTATCGCCTATTCGGGTTCCATCCATGAGGAGATCCGGCTGGAGTTTCGCTCACAGCCCCAAACGATGTGAACAGGGTTCCGTGACACCAAACGGGCGCCCGGTATACCCGGCCACGTGCCTACCGCATCACAGCCCACCCCTCCGGTCAGCGCTGTCCACGGCCTCCAGCATACTACAAACACCAGAAACTACTTGCAACTCCTGGACAGAGGACGAGGGTGAATAAGAAGTCGAGCGGGGTCATATTTCAGGGCCCAATGTATGGTAGTAGCTGAATCATGGATCACAAACACAGAACTCAGTTCCTAAGGACGGCTTCAATGAGACAACCCACCATGTACTCCTACATGGCCTCTCACCGACACCTTTTACCAAATCGTGTTCACACACTTAGCTCACACACAGTAGGACATGTTCACACACCTCTGATTCATCCCGGATAAATCAGACCGGACACAACTCTAAGCAGTAGCAGGCATGACAAACAAGCAAGAATGAGTAGGCACAATAGGGCTCAAACAACTCCTACTCATGCTAGTGGGTTTCATCTATTTACTGTGGCAATGACAGGTCATGCAAAGGATAAAGGGGTTCAGCTACCGCAGCAAGTAACAGTTGAATCGTTGTTGTCCTAATGCATTAAAAGAGAGCAGGAGCGAGAGAGTAGGATTGTATCGGAATGAACAAGGGGGTTTTGCTTGCCTGGCACTTCTGAAGATAACATTGAGTCTTCATCAGTGTCAACGATCACATCATCGGTATCACGTCTATCGAGAGGGGACAAATACCGGCAACACAGAAGGGAACACAATCAATGCAATGCACAATATGATGCATGATCATGACATGGCAAAATGAATGTGTTTTGGGCTAATGCAACTAGCAACAGATTAAATGAAGTTGGTTTGAATACAAGATTCAAATTCAAACTCCATAAGTGATTATTTAAATGCCCTTTATATGATTTGTGCTAA
>NW_021288818.1:0-2458 GCF_002162155.2 Triticum dicoccoides
TTCTTTGACAGATCTATTTTGAACTCCTTCAAAAACATGTCAAGGTGTGCGTTCTTTGAAAGTATCATCAGGCGTCTTGATCTATCTCTATAGATCTTGATGCCCAATATGTAAGCAGCTTTATCCAGGTCTTCCTTTGAAAATCACTCTTCAAACAACCGTTTATGCTTTCCAGAAATTCTACATTATTTTGGATCAACAATATGTCATCCACATATACTTATCAGAAATGTTGTAGTGCTCCCACTCACTTTCTTGTAAATACAAGTTTCTAGCAAACATTGTATAAACCTAAAAGCTTTGATCACTCCATCAAAGCATGTATTCTGACTCCGAGATGCTTGCTCTAGTCCATAGAAGGATCGCTGGAGCCAGCATACCTTTTAGCATCCTTAGGATCGACAAAACCTTTTATTGTATCACATACAACTTTTTCTTACGAAAACTGGTAAGAAAACTTGTTTTGACATTCATCTGTCATATTTCATAATCGAAAAATACAGCTAATGCTAACATGATTCCGACGGACTTAAGCATCGCTACGGGTGAGAAATTCTCATCGTAGTCAACTCCTTGAACTTGTGAAAAGACTCTTTCCCACAAGTCGAGCTTCATAGATGGTAACATTACCGCCCACGTCCGTCTTCTTCTTAAAGATCCATTTATCTCAATGGCTTGCCGATCATCGGGCAAGTCCACCAAAGTCCATACTTCGTTCTGATACATGGATCCTATCTCGGATTTCATGGCTTCTAACCATTTGTCGGAATACAGGCCCACCATCGCTTCTCCATAGCTCGTAGGTTCATTGTTGTCTAACAACATGATATCTAAGATAGGATTATCGTACCACTCAGGAGTAGTACATATCCTTGTCGACCTACGAGGTTCGATAGCAACTTGATCCGAAGCTTCATGATCACTATCATTAACTTCCTCTTCAACAGACATAGGCGCCACAGAAAACATCTTTCTGTGTTGCATCATTCTCTGGTTGAAGTAAAGGTTCGACAACCTCATCAAGTTCTATCTTCCTCCCACTCAATTCTTTCGAGAGAAACTCCTTCTCGAGAAAGGACCCGTTCTTAGTGACAAACAATTTACCCTCGGATATGAGATAGAAGGTATACCCTACTATCACCTTTGGGTATCCTATGAAGATGTGTTTGTCCGCTTTGGGTTCGAGCTTCTCCGGCTGAAGCCTTAAGCATCGCAGCACCAAACATTAAGAAACGACAACTTTGGTTTCTTGCCAAACCAATGTTCATACGACGTCGTCTCAACGGACTTAGATGGTGTCCTATCTAAAGTGAATGCAGCTGTCTCTAACACATAACCTCAAAATGAAAACGGTAGATTGGTAAGAGACATCATAGATCGCACCATATCTCATAGGGTTCGATTACGACGTCCGGACACACCATTACCTTGTGGTGTTCCAGGTGGCTTCAATTGTGAAACAATTCCACAATGTCTTAAGTGATTGCCAAACTCATAACTCAGAAAATCCCCTTTTGATCAGATCGTAGGAACATGATCCTATTGTTATGATGATTCTTAACTTCACTCTGAAATCGCTTGAACTTTTCAAACGTTTCAGACTTGTGCTTCATTAAGTAGATATACCTATATCTACCCAAATCGTCAGTGAAGATGAGAAAATAACGATATCCACCACACGCTTCAATTCTCATTGGATCACACGCATCAACATGCATGATTTCCAACAAGTCACTTGCCCGTTTCATTGTACCTGAAAACGGGGTCTTAGTCATCCTGCCCATGAGGCGTGGCTCGCATGTGTCAAGTGATTCAAAATCAAGTGACTCCAAACATCCATCGACATGGAGTTTCTTCATGCATCTTACGCCAATATGACCTAAGCGGCAGTGCCACAAGAAAGTGGTACTATCATTATTAACTCTACATCTTTTGGCGTGAACATGCGTATTACCACGACCGAGATTCAATGAACCATTCACATAGGGTGCATGACCATGAAAGGTATTATTCATGTAAACAGAATAACCATTATTCTCTAACTTAAATGAATAACCGTATTGCAATGAACATGATCTAATCATATTCATGCTCAACGTAGACACCTGATAACATTTATCTAGGTTCAATACTAATCCCGAAGGCATATGGAGCGTGCGATGGTGATCTCATCAACTTTGGAAACACTTCCAACACACATCGTCACCTCGCCCTTAGCCAGTCTCCGTTTAGTCCGTAGCTTTTGCTTCAAGTCACCAATAATAGTAACTGAACCGGTATCCAATACCCAGGTGCTACCAGGAGTACTAGTGAGGTACACATTAATAACACGTATATACTTTGAAGTTGCCAGCCTTCTTATCTACCATGCATTTGGGGTAATACCGCTACCAGTGACCGTTCCCCTTACAATAGAAGCACTTAGTATTGGGTTTGGGTTCAACCTTGGTTTCCTTCA
>NW_021288819.1:0-805 GCF_002162155.2 Triticum dicoccoides
CTAATTGTTTAGAGAGCTAAATGACCGTGAAATTGAAAATCACTACAAAATGAATTCTGAAAATGTTGAAACTTGGCATGGTATCATCATTTCACCCGCATAGCATGTGCGAAAGAGTAGAGAGGGTCACGGCAAAAACTGGACGCACTTCGTGTACAAACTGGACAAACCCTTTCGGAGTATCAGGGTTTTGGACGAGAAGTCATCTGTTACACGGGCACTTCAATGTTTTTTAAACTTATTTGAACTCCGACTTCTTTTGTGTTCAGTATGCAGCATTCAAAGCTACGTCATCAATTTCCAACATGTTCTGACATCATTTGTTGTTTTTCGGTCATTTACCTAATTGTTTAGAGAGCTAAATGACCGTGAAATTGAAAATCACTACAAAATGAATTCTGAAAATGTTGAAACTTGGCATGGTATCATCATTTCACCTGCACAGCATGTGGGAAAGAGTAGAGAGGGTCACGGCAAAAACTGTACACACTTCGTGTACAAACTGGACAAACTCTTTCGTAGTATCAGGTTTCGGACGAGAACTCATATGTTACACGGGCACTTCGATGTTTTTTAAACTTATTTGAACTCCGACTTCTTTTGTGTTCAGTATGCAGGATTCAAAGCGACGTCATCAATTTCCAACATGTTCTGACATCATTTGTTGTTTTTCGGTCATTTACCTAATTGTTTAGAGAGCTAAATGACCGTGAAATTGAAAATCACTACAAATGAATTCTGAAAATGTTGAAACTTGGCATGGTATCATCATTTCACCCGCATAGCATGTGCGAAAGAGAAGAGA
>NW_021288820.1:0-1288 GCF_002162155.2 Triticum dicoccoides
GTCTCGAGATTCAAGCGTAGGGTAAGGTGAAGGGGAAACGCAACTAGTATAATCTTCACGATCCAGGGTGCACTTCATAAGAGCGTTGATTCGATCACCATTATTGTCTTGAAGTCTTGCTCTGAGAAATCCTGTCAACATGACATGGAGGGAAGAAGGAGACTCTAGAAGGGTCGATCTCCTCGAAGATCGAACAACTCAGGATTAACTCACGGAATGAGACATAGAACCATCTTTCGGGTTGAGACATGAGATACACATCAAGAGGGGTGGAAAGAAACGGATGACGAAGGTTCACTAGGTAGACAACAATTCCACACCTAAGAAGGTGGTAAACGATTGTCAACGTAGCGAGGAGTTGAGTTGCCATGATACCACGACGAAACATCCTGGAGGAGGGTGATTCGTAGATTATCCCCTTAAGTGGCAAAAAGAATTACCTTTGATATAGAGATAATTGAAACTCTTCATACCAGCCTAAGGCAATTCTCGAGCAATCGATTGGCGGGAGTCGGTAGAATGGCATACTCGGACTTGGATGATGTGGATTACCTTGTTGAAGACAACGTAATGGATGAATTTGCTTATCACCGGAGATGGAAGAGACCCATGGTAGAATGGCACATTGGCGGTGCAAGCTGGGAACAAAATGCAAATGTTGGGAATGATTCTAGTAACCGGGGAAGAACCCAACAATAAAGAGTGAATTCACTGTTGAAGTGGTTATAGCATAACCGACGAGACTAGAAGCAATCCCGGTTAGTGCCGGCGATAACACCTAGCGCTTGTGCGTGCTCTCAAGAACTTGAGCATTTCCATAATCATCAAGGTTTTACCAACATCCGTGTCAAGGATGCTGACAACACAACATACTACCATGATGAATAGCGACGGACGATGCAGATGCAAAAGAGGATAACACTTTCTCAGATTTCACCTTAGCGAGCCAAGGAACAAAATCTGGACGATCGACCGAGAGAAATTTAGCACTCCGCTTCTAATGTTCTCCTTGATGTGCTAGCGTAACCCATTCATAGATATGGTTTGATATCTAGAACATCAAGTAAAAAGGTCGGACTTCGGGATCTCAAAATCCATAGGGGCAACTAGGGAGTAAATCCTACGAAATCCCTATGGGGAGGTGGCCAACTTCCTCAATCAAGATATTATAATAACAGGTCTTCCGGCTGGGTGTGTTGGCCACGACATCCACCTTACCAGTTATCGAGGAACCAATATTATAGTTCTTGGGGAAATGTTCCAAACCATCATATCTGCCTGAGATTCA
>NW_021288821.1:0-2135 GCF_002162155.2 Triticum dicoccoides
TATCGAAAAGAACAGATGCCGGGTGGCAATTAACAAGAAGCGTACCGAGAACGACGTTGGGATCCTCTTGAGCTTCTTCGGCAGAGATACAGTTGACATGGCCACGTGAAGCGGTGACCGGCTTGGCGTGGAATATTTTTCCTGTCGGCTTGCCACGGCCAACAGCTTTAGCAGACTGGTTGGGATTGGTCTGGGGACACTCACGCATATAGTGGCCAGATTCCCCACATTTGAAGCAAGTCACGGAACTGGTACGTGGGGGAGCATTGTTAGTTGGACCCCCATAGGGCTTGGCTGGAGCAGACTGTTGAACAGGGCGAGGCGCTTGGAAGGATGGCCTCGGTGTGAACCTGGGTGGCAGGGCGGTGTTGGGTACCCACACGCGGCGCTTCTGAGGACCAGCACCGGATGAGGAACCCATATCACGGCCATGCTTGCGTGTTGCGTCATAGTCAGTCTGACCAGTTTCAGCACTGATGGCTTTGTTGACAAGTTTCTGAAAAGATGTGCACTCATGCAGACGGAGGTCGCGGCGAAGCTCAGGACTAAGGCCCTTACGGAACCTTGCTTGCTTCTTGGCATCAGTAGACACTTCCTCAGTTGCATATCGGGCGAGATTACCAAACTCCCTGCTGTAGGCATCCACAGAAAGTCGGCCTTGGGTGAAACTGCAAAATTCTTCACGTTTACGGTCCATGAGACCCTTCGGAATGTGATGTTCACGGAAAGCCTCACTGAACTCAGTCCAAGTAGTGACATGGCCCGCCGGGCGCATAGCTCCATAATTCTCCCACCATAGGCTGGCGGGGCCTTCAAGATGATATGCAGCAAAGGTGACCTTGTCAGCCTCCGCTACCAGCGCGGAACGCAGTTTATGAGAGATACTGCGAAGCCAGTCATCAGCGTCGAGAGGCTCGACGAAGTGGTGGAACGTAGGTGGATGCAATTTGATAAAATCACTGAGTGACACCACGTTAGTCCTCTGATGGTGTGCCGTGTTCTGTTCAATACGCTCTAACAATCGGTTGGTCTCCCGCTTGTTTCTCTCAGCTTCCATCATAACCTCGGCTAGTGAAGGAGGATGAGGCAGATTTGCATCCCTGGCTTCACTGCCTTCGGCCTGCTCTTGAGAAGCAGGGTTAGCGCGCGTGCTGACCATCCTAGGTAAACAAGACAATGATTTAGTCAGGATGATAAAATTCCGACATAGGATAAAAATGTAAGGAATAACTCGAAATGCAAGATGATCATCCGTATGACATGGTAGATACAGAAACTGCTTCTTTATTCCATCGTCATACACACCATACAGGGTTTAGTACAAGACCAAACAAAGTACTATTACGGTGAAAAGAGGATTACATCTCATCGGAGGCATTCCAAGCTCCTATACATTATTTTTCTACACCTCCGGAAAGAGTACAAACTAGGTCATATCCCACGAGTCACGCGGGACGATAGATGACACAGCTAGTGCGAACTAGTGATACTACCACTAACTCAGACCGATCCGTAGTAGTCCTCGTAGAAGTCACCTCCATAGCCTGGAAGCTCAACATGATCATCCGGGAACAGACGATCTCGCGGAGCTTGTGGACCATAGGGGCTAGGATGAGGCCTTGGACCAACAAACGGTGGCCTGCGGGGACCGCGAGGTGGGGTGATGCCTCCTACATCACGCCAACCCATCACGTCTGGGAGAGCAGATCTCACAGGATAGAGATCGCGCATATCTGAATATCCAGCTTGCACCGCCGGTGCGAACCGAGTCAAAGTGGCCCAGTGGTCAGCACGGGTATTGAAGAGCTCTAACCTCAAGGCCCGATTTTCACGGTCCTTATCCTCGAGCATCTCAGCAGTGGTGCGAGTCCGTGAATCCTCCTGGGTGGGGTCAGCATAGATAGCCTGGAGATACCCTTGTGCTCCCGGAAGTGATCCTGGCATATACCGGAAATCAGAGTCCCGAAATATACCAGATCTGACTCGCATAATGGTCATCATAGAGTAGGCGGCGTCCTGCACAGCCATCTCAATAGTAACCCCGAGTCCATAAGAGCAGTGAAGGGGCTCGGTGGATCCAGGATAAGATGGAAATATCCTGACAGTGCAGAGATACTGGCTTTGATTAAAGTCTC
>NW_021288822.1:0-1325 GCF_002162155.2 Triticum dicoccoides
GTAAAAAGTTTTGATCCACCTCTGGTGAAAAAGAGAAATTGCGGCCGATTCTGGTGGAAACGGGTCAAATTTGAACTGCAGGTGCCTCATAGTTTGCTCTTTATTTTTTCAAAAAATAATTTCTAGGTAAATAAGTATCTATTTTATCAAAGAAACACCAAAAGTTTTCCAAGATTCAACCATTAGCTAGGAACGGTAAAGCCCACCGTTTTGACCGCATTTTGAAACGGGCATAAAAAATTCAAAAAAATTCAAAAAATTGGAAAACCTTCGCATTGTGTCATTATATGTGACCAAGTTTACAAGAAAAATAACAAACTTGTAATACTGTAATTATTTTAAAAAAGTGTTCTCAGAAATGAGGTATCACGCGTGAAGATTCATGGCTTTCAAGCCAAATTATCAATCTTATGGCCACATTCCTGGCATAGTTTGTTCAAATGATCTCATATTGTGCACAAGGGTGCATCTTGGAATTCCAAACAATGTTGCCTAAGGAAGTTTTCATTTTCTTTGCACGGAAAATTCATTTTCCATTTTTCGAGTGCCCGAAATGAGGTTTTTTTGTGAAGGAACTACCAAATAATTGTTGCAAAAATGGAACAAATCAATTTTATAAAATACTACGCCATGTTTAATGCAAAATTGACCAAATGTTTGGGTGTAAAAAGTTTTGATCCACCTCTAGTGAAAAAGACAAATTGCGGCCGATTCAGCTAGAAACGGGTCAAATTTGAACTGCAGCTGCCTCATAGTTTGCTATTTATTTTTTCCAAAAATCATTTATAGGTACATAAGTATCTATTTTATTATAGAAAAACCAAAAGTTTTCCAAGATTCAACCACTAGCTAGGAACGGTCAAGCCCGCCGTTTTGACCGCATTTTGAAACGGGCATAAAAAATTCAACAAAAATCAAAAAATTGGAAAACCTTCGCATTGTGTCATTATATGTGACCAAGTTTCCAGGAAAAATAATACACTTGTAATACTATAATTATTTTCAAAAAGTGTTCTCAGAAATGAGCTATCATGCGTGAAGATTCATGGCTTTCAAGCCAAATGATCAATCTTATGGCGACATTCATGGCATAGTTTGTTCAAATGATCTCATATTGTGCACAAGGGTGCATCTTGGAATTCCAAGCAATGTTGCCTAAGGAAGTTTTCATTTTCTTTGCACAGAAAATTCATTTTCCAGTTTTCAAGTGCCCGAAATGAGGTTTTTTTGTGAAGGAACTACCAAATAATTGTTGCAAAAATGGAACAAATCAATTTTATAAAATACTAGGACAGGTTTAATGTACAATTGACCAAATGGTTGGG
>NW_021288823.1:0-3265 GCF_002162155.2 Triticum dicoccoides
GTTCCCACATATTCTACGAAGATCTTTATCGGTCAAACCGCATAACAACATACGTTGTTCCCTTTGTCATCAGTTTGTTACTTGCCCGAGATTCGATCATCGGTATCTCAATACCTAGTTCAATATCATTACTGGCAAGTCTCTTTACTTGTTATGTAATGCATCATCCCACAACTAACTCATTAGTCACATTGCTTGCAAGGCTTATAGTGATGTGCATCACCGAGAGGGCCCAGAGATACCTCTCCGACAATCAGAGTGACAAATCCTAATCTCGAAATATGCCAACTCAACAAGTACCTTCAGAGACACTTGTAGAGCACCTTTATAATCACCCAGTTACGTTGTGACGTTTGGTAGCACACAAGGTGTTCCTCCGGTAAACGGGAGTTGCATAATCTCATAGTCATAGGAACATGTATAAGTCATGAAGAAAGCAATAGCAACATACTAAACGATCAAGTGCTAAGCTAATGGAATGGGTCAAGTCAATCACATCATCCTCCTAATGATGTGATCCCGTTGATCAAATGACAACTCATGTCTATGGCTAGGAAACTCAACCATCTTTGATCAATGAGATAGTCAAGTAGAGGCATACTAGTGACACTATGTTTGTCTATGTATTCACACATGTATTATGTTTCCGGTTAATACAATTCTAGCATGAATAATAAACATTTAATCATATGATATGATGAAATAAATAATAACTTTATTATTGCCTCTAGGGCATATTTCCTCAGTCTCCCACTTGCACTAGAGTCAATAATCTATATTACACAGTAATGATTCTAACACCCATGGAGTCTTGGTGCTGATCATGTTTTGCTCGTGGAAGAGGCTTAGTCAACGGGTATGCAACATTCAGATCTGTATGTATCTTGCAAATCTCTATGTCTCCCACCTGGACTTGGTCCTAGATGGAGTTGAAGCATCTCTTGATGTGCTTAGTTCTCTTGTGAAATCTGGATTCCTTTGCCAAGGCAATTGCACCAGTATTGTCACAAAAGATTTTCATTGGACCCGATGCACTAGGTATGACACCTAGATCGGATATGAACTCCTTCATCCAGACTCCTTCATTTGCTTTTTCCGAAGCAGCTATGTACTCCGCTTCACACGTAGATCCCACCACGATACTTTGTTTAGAACTGCACCAACTAACAGCTCCATCGTTCAATATAAACACGTATCCGGTTTGCGATTTGGAATCGTCTGGATCAGTTTCAAAGCTTGCATCGACGTAACCATTTACGACTAGCTCTTTGTCACCTCCATAAACGAGAAACATATCCTTAGTCCTTTTCAGGTACTTCAGGATGTTCTTGACCGCTGTCTAGTGATCCACTCCTGGATTACTTTTGTACCTCCCTGCTAAACTAATAGCAAGGCACACATCAGGTCAGGTACACAGCATTGCACACATGATAGAGCCTATGGTTGAAGCATAGGGAACATCTTTCATTTTCTCTCTATCTTCTGAAGTGGTCGGGCATTGAGTCTGACTCAACTTCACACCTTGTAATACAGGCAAGAACCCTTTCTTTGCTTGATCCATTTTGAACTTTTTCAAAACTTTATCAAGGTATGTGCTTTCTGAAAGTCCAAGTAAGCGTCTTGATCTATCTCTATAGATCTTGATGCCCAATATATAAGCAGCTTCACCGAGGTCTTTCATTGAAAAACTTTTATTCAAGTATCCTTTTATGCTATCCAGAAATTCTATATCATTTCCAATCAACAATATATCGTCCACATATAATATCAGAAATTCTACAGAGCTCCCACTCACTTTCTTTTAAATACAGGCTTCTCCAAAAGTCTGTATAAAACCATATGCTTTCATCACACTATCAAAGAGTTTATTCCAACTCGGAGAGGCTTGCACCAGTCCATAAATGGATCGCTGGAGCTTGCACACTTTGTTAGCATCTTTTGGATCGACAAAACCTTCCGGTTGCATCATATACAACTCTTCTTCTAGAAATCCATTCAGGAATGCAGTTTTGACATCCATTTGCCAAATTTCATAATCATAAAATGCGGCAATTGCTAACATGATTCGGACAGACTTAAGCATCACTATGGGCGAGAAAGTCTCATCGTAGTCAACCCCTTGAACTTGTCGAAAACCTTTCACAACAAGTCGAGCTTTGTAGACAGTAGCATTACCATCAACGTCAGTCTTCTTCTTGAAGATCCAATTATTCTTGATGGCTTGTCGATCATCGGGCAAGTCAACCAAAGTCCACACTTTGTTCTCATACATGGATCCCATCTCAGATTTCATGGCCTCAAGCCATTTTGCAGAATCTGGGCTCATCATCGCTTCCTCATAGTTCGTAGGTTCGCCATGGTCAAGTAACATGACCTCCAGAATAGGATTAACGTACCACTCTGGTGCGGATCTTACTCTGGTTGACCTACGAGGTTCGATAGTAACTTGATCTGAAGTTTCATGATCAATATCATTAGCTTCCTCACTAATTGGTGTAGGCCTCACAGAAACCGGTTTCTGTGATGAACTACTTTCCAACAAGGGAGCAGGTACAGTTACCTCATCAAGTTCTACTTTCCTCCCACTCACTTCTTTCAAGAGAAACTGCTTCTCTAGAAACGATCCATTCTTAGCAACGAATGTCTTGCCTTCGGACCTGTGACCCAATAGTTTCCTTTGGGTATCCTATGAAGACACATTTCTCCAATTTGGGTTCGAGCTTATCAGGTTGAAGCTTTTTCACATAAGCATCGCTGCCCCAAACTTTAAGAAACTACAACTTTGGTTTCTTGCCAAACCATAGTTCATAAGGCGTCATCTCAACGGATTTTGATGGTGCCCTATTTAACGTGAATGTAGCCGTCTCTAAAGCATAACCCCAAAATGATAGCGGTAAATCAGTAAGAGACATCATAGATCGCACAATATCTAGCAAAGTACGATTACGACGTTCGGACATCCCATTACATTGTGGTGTTCCGGGTGGCGTGAGTTGCGAAACTATTCCGCATTGTTTCAAATGTAGACCAAACTCATAACTCAAATATTCTCCTCCATGATCAGAACGTAGGAAATTTATTTTCTTGTTACGATGATTTTCCACTTCACTCTGAAATTCTTTGAACTTTTCAAATGTTTCAGACTTATGTTTCATTAAGTAGATATACCCGTATCTACTCAAATCATCTGTGAAGGTGAGAAAATAACGATACCCGCTGCAAGCCTCAATATTCATCGGACCACATACATCATTATGTATGATTT
>NW_021288824.1:0-946 GCF_002162155.2 Triticum dicoccoides
CCATCGCCACCGTTCGCCATAGCAGCCGTCACCGGCCACCCCCTCGACCCCTCGCTGAGCTCAGGAGCTCCGCCGCGACCCCCTCTTCCTCCCCACCAAGCCAAGCCCCTCGAGAAGCTCTGCATCGCCTCCACGCCATCGTCTTCGTCCTCGACCGCCGCCGATGGTCGCCGTCGATTCGCCGCCGTTCGTGCTTCCCCGAGCTCGCTGACCCTCCCTGCATGATCCCCGTGAGCCCCTGCTTCGTTTCCCCCTAACTCCATGTTTGATTTCGAGCTCTAGCCGCCCCTCTACCGGAGCCGAGACGCTCCGCCGCACGGGCTCGTCGCCGGGGAAGCCCCGGTGACCATTTGGTCACGGGCGTGCACCCGTTGTGCTTGCCGCGACCCGTAGAGCCCCTCCAGCGCCTCAGCTCCCTCGCTTGCGAGCAGCAGCACCGATCCCGACCGCACCCGAACTCCGGCCGCCGCTCACCAGCTCGCCGTCGTCGGTACCGGCCACCTCAGGCACGGCCACCACCATCGTTCGACGCGCGGGAGCAAGGGCTCTCCAACGAGCCCAAGCACGGCCTCGCCCGTGCCCTGTAGCGCGTTTCCGTATCGCGCCGCCGTCTCGGGCCTCGCCGGCGTCATGTCGCCGGTGGGTTTGACCTGTTTGACCTGGGGTTTGACCCCCCAGGGTCACTGACGCGTGGGCCCCGTCGGCCAGGTGGTCAGATTAGTGCTAATCACTGTTAGTTAACCCCCTGACACTGACCAGTGGGCCCCAGCGCCACTAATTCCTAATTAGGATTAAATTAACCCTGTTAAACCCCCCTGTCACTGACGTGTGGACCCCACACGTCAGGTTTGACCCCAGCCAGCCGCAGTTGACCGCTGACGTCATGCTGACGTCATGCTGGCGCAATATATATATTTCTGGATTTAAATTAAATCAGGAAATTCCA
>NW_021288825.1:0-668 GCF_002162155.2 Triticum dicoccoides
GCCGTTCGCCATAGCAGCCGTCACCGGCCACCCCCTCGACCCCTCGCTGAGCTCAGGAGCTCCGCCGCGACCCCCTCTTCCTCCCCACCAAGCCAAGCCCCTCGAGAAGCTCTGCATCGCCTCCACGCCATCGTCTTCGTCCTCGACCGCCGCCGATGGTCGCCGTCGATTCGCCGCCGTTCGTGCTTCCCCGAGCTCGCTGACCCTCCCTGCATGATCCCCGTAAGCCCCTGATTTGTTTCCCCCTAACCCCATGTTCGATTTCGATCTCTAGCCGCCCCTCTACTAGAGCCGAGATGCTCCGCCGCACGGGCTCGTCGCCGGCGAAGCCCCGGTGACCATTTGGTCACGGGCGTGCACCCGTTGTGCTTGCCGCGACCCGTAGAGCCCCTCCAGCGCCTCAGCTCCCTCGCTTGCGAGCAGCAGCGCCGATCCCGACCGCACCCGAACTCCGGCCGCCGCTCACGAGCTCGCCGTCGTCGGTACCGGCCACCACAGGCACGGCCACCACCACCGTTCGACGCGCGGGAGCAAGGGCTCTCCAACGAGCCCAAGCACGGCCTCGCCCGTGCCCTGTAGCGCGTTTCCGTATCGCGCCGCCGTCTCGGGCCTCGCCGGCGTCATGTCGCCGGTGGGTTTGACCTGTTTGACCTGGGGTTTGACCCCCC
>NW_021288826.1:0-1062 GCF_002162155.2 Triticum dicoccoides
GAAAGATTCAAGACAAAAGTTCATATTGACATAAAAATAATAATACTTCAAGCATATTAATCAAAGTAATCATGTCTTCTCAAAATAGCATGGCAGAAGAAAGTTCAACCCTACAAAATCATATAGTTAGGCTATGCTTCATTTTCGTCACACAAAGATGCTCCCAACTTCTATACCCCCGATGACAAGCCAAGCAATTGTTTCGTACTTAAATAATCTCAAACCTTTTCAACCTTCACGCAATACATGAGCGTGAGCCATGGATATAGCACTATGGGTGGAATAGAATATGATGATGTGGATTGTGTGGAGAAGACAAAAAGAGAGAAAGTCTCACATTGATGAGGATAATCAACGTGCTATGGAAATGCCCATCAATTGATGTCAACATGAGGAGTAGGGATTGCCATGCAACGGATGCACTAGAGCTATAAATGAATGCTCATGCTAAACAAATTATAGGCGGTTCCCAAATAGAATGGTAAAGTTTATACTCCCCCTCCTCTACAAGCATCAATCCATGGCTTGCTCGAAACAACGAGTGCCTACAACATTCAACGGGTCCCAGGGGGAGTTTTGTTTGCAATTATTTTGATTTAGTTTGCATAAAGCATGGGACTGGGCATCCCGGTGACCATCCATTTTCTTGTGAGTGAGGAGCGGAGTCCACTCCTCTTGAGAATAACCCGCCTAACACGGAAGATAAGGGCAGCCCTAGTTGATATATGAGCTATTCGAGCGTGCAAAACAGAATGTTTATTTGAAGGTTTAGAGTTTGGCACATACAAATTTACTTGGAACGGCAGGTAGATACCGCATATAGGAAGGTATGGTGGACTCACATGGAATAACTTTGGGGTTTAAGGGATTGGATGCACAAGAAGTATTCCCGCTTAGTACAAGTGAAGGCTAGCAAAAGACTGGGAAGCGACCAACTAGAGAGCGACAACAGTCATGAACATGCATTAAAATTAATAAACATTGAATACAAGCATGAGTAGGATATAATCCACCATGAACATAAATATCGTGAAGGCTATGTTGATTTGTTTCAACTACATG
>NW_021288827.1:0-1341 GCF_002162155.2 Triticum dicoccoides
GACCTTTTGGCCACGCCAGTGCACCTAGCACTCTCGCCGCACCTCGTAGTGCCCCGCTAGCGCTTTAGTTCGTGCGTTTGCACGCTGCAGCCGCGCCCCCGAACACAGCCGAACTCCGGCGGCCGCCCCGAGCTTCGCTCCGGCGAGCTCCGGTGCCCCCGCAGCCCCCCATCAGCTCCCCTGGTTGCGGATGACGACGGGCTACGCCCCGGTGGTCTTCGCGCGACCAAACGCCGCCTGTAGCGCAAGTCCGGCGAGTCGCCGCCGCGCTAATGGTCGCCGCCGGCCAGAACTCCGGCGGGCTGACGTGGTTTTGCCAATTAGGCACTAATCCCCACCTACTGACGCTGACCAGTGGGCCCAGGGATTAGTCAAAGCTAATCAGCCCGGGGTTTGACTCGGGGTTAACCCCAGTGTCACTGACGTGTGGATCCCACACGTCAGGTTTGACCCTGGACAGCCGCGTTGACCCGCTGACGTCGTGCTGACATCATGCTGGCGCAGTATATAATTTCTGGATTTAATTAAATCAGGAAAATCCAGAAAATGATTTTAAACTTCAAAAATTCATAGAAATTCAACCGTAGCTCAGATTGAAATAATTTATATATGAAAAATTATCAGAAAAATGCAATCTTTCCATCTGTACTAGTTTCATGCATGAAAAACCAACTTATACATGCTGAATATGGGAAAACACATTATGGCATATTAAGAGACTTATTTTTGGAGTTGCATTTGAACCTTTTGTTCAAATGGACTTCAATCAATTGAATACTAGTTGCATTAGCTCAAACAGCATCACATCTACATGCCATGTTCATGCATCATATTGTTGCATATGATTGTGTTTTGATTGCCGGGACCGTTCCTTCTCGATAGGTCCTACTCCGGAGACGTTCCAGAGTACCTGTCTGTGAAGCAGTGCCTCCCTTGTTGATTTACCAGGCAAGCAAACCCCCTTGTTCATCTCGATAAAACCCTACTCTCTCGCTCCTGCTCTCAGTTATTGCATTAGGACAACAACGATTCATCTGCTACTTTGTGCTGCGGTAGTTGAACCCCTTCCTCTGCATGACCTGTCATTGCCACAGTAAATAGTTGAAACCCACTAGCATGTGTAGGAGTTGATTGAAGCCACTGATGTGTTCCTACCATGCTATGCCTGCTATTTCTTAGAGTTGTGTCAGGTCTGATTCATTGGGAATGAATTGGAGTGTTACGATATGTTCTGATGCTGAGAGTGAAGTGTGTGAACACGATTTGGTAAAGGTAGCGGTGAGAGGCCATGTAGGAGTACATGGTGGGTTGTCTCACTGGAACCGTCCTTAAGCCCTGAGT
>NW_021288828.1:0-965 GCF_002162155.2 Triticum dicoccoides
TTTTGTTCTTTTTAATTTTAACTAGTTAATTAGTTTAACAAAAACGGTAAAATAACTTAAAACTTGATAATTAACAAAAAAAACCGTAAAATTTGATAATTAACAAAAAAAACGTATATAAAACTTGATAATTAACAACAAAAAAAGTAAAACTTGATAATCAATATATACAACGACCCCGCGCGTCAATGTACAACGATCCCGCTTTAAAAAAATGTACACGACCCCGCGCATATACGGAGAGGGGGCGGCGAGGGGGGCGGCGATGCGCGCGGTGTTTTTTTTTGGGATCGAGAGGGGGCGGCGAGGGTTATACATGTGTGTTGTCCTCGCCTCCCTCTCCGTGACGCCGTCGTCTGCCGCCCCGTCTCGCGCTCTACCGCGACACCCTCTCCCACCCCTTCCTCGCCGTTATACATGTGAAGAATGGGCCTCTCGTCGAGCCTGCGCAGGAAGAGGATCTACCTCCACAAATGAAAGGTCTGCTGAAATGGTATAAGGGTTACATAAAAAATAAAAACGCCAAAGAATATATTTATGCGGAAGTTAGATATGAGCATCACTTCAAACATTACTATGTACAAATTCATCTGAGTGAATTGTTCCAACTTTTCAATCTGCGCGAGCTCGACAAATCTATCATCAGTTGCTACGTTCTGTAAGTGATTTATTTCTACCCCATCTCGTTCATATTGCCTGCACTATATATATGTCCTAACTATATTGTTGTGTCCGCTATTATACATGCAGAATGAAGATTAAGGAATGCAGAGTAAGGAACATCCATGATGTTGGGTTCATTGACCCACACATCGTTAATGGATATGTGTTGGAGCATCACCCCGCCGACATGGAGGCAGACCTGTGGCAGTTTCTTACAAAGCAGGAACTCAAAAGTGATATTCTATTTCCTTACCATTTTGGGTGAGTGTTTCTGTCTTGAGCACATTCTCTTTTGTTTACTC
>NW_021288829.1:0-1395 GCF_002162155.2 Triticum dicoccoides
AGTGGCTGCGGCGACGCGATCAGGCACGTGGCGAGTGACCTGACGGCAAGCTGCTGTACGGCGGCACAATGGAGGGCGCGGGAGCGGCGCCACGACGGAGCTCGGGACGACGACGGGGCGCGCAGCGAGGCGGCGGGCTTTGGCGGCAACAAGAAGGGCCGGTGCTACAAGTGCGGCGAGCGGGGTCACTTCAAACGTGACTGCCCGCAGTGGAAGAAGGCGCTGGCGCCGGAACATGCACTGCTGGTCGACGGCGACGTCGAGGACGGCGCTCTGCTCTGAGCCGCGGCTTAGGGCGCGTGTGTTGGGAATAAGCCACGGCGGTGCATCGAGCATGTTGGGTGCGTGTTTGGGCACGCGCCGGACGAGCTGGACGCGTCGGGTCCGCGGCGGGTGCGTGCGTGTGTGCGTGCGTTGAGTGCATGGGCATGTCCGTGTTGGTGTGCGGGTGTGCGTGAGTTTAGGGAGTAGCTGTTAGGCCGGGTCGCATGGCACGATCGAGGGCGTGGTCGCTGGTGCTCGCCGTGGGGCGCGCGCTGCAGAGCGCGACGCGGGCACGAGCGGAGCAAGCGGAGCGCGAGCGATCGGGAGGGAGTGGAGGCGTGGGTTCGAGCCCGCTGCGCTGGCTCAAGTATAAAGTCACGCGAGGGGGGCCTTGTAACAGCTGTGGGTTCAGCTCGAGTACGTGCTCGAGGGAAAAACTGAAAGCGTTCGTGCGCTGGTACACCACCGTGTCTTCCTTCTCCTCGTGTCTCCTTCTTCCTTGCTTCAGTTTGGTCGCCGGCGAGGTGACGCAGAAAGAGAGCTAGGGTAGAGGGAGAGCTAGGGCATAGCCACGGCGTCTGAGAGAGCGAGGAGGAGCAAGGCAAGGGACTGGCGGTTCCAACAATTGGCATCAGAGCCACGTGGAGGTGGGAGCTCGCCGGCGATGTCCATCGTGCCGTACGCCGGCGGATCGGGCGGTGCAGTGTCGCACCCAGCGCTCGTGCTCACGGGCGACAACTACACCACCTGGGCCATCAAGGTGGAGGCGGACCTTGATGCCGCAGGGGTGTGGGAGGAAGTGGTGCCGCCGGAGGACGCGGCGTCGGCGGTTATCGCCAAGAAAGACAAGCCGGCGAGGGCCTATCTGCTCCGGGCGCCGACGACCTTCTGTTGCAGGTGGCTGCGAAGAGGACGACGGCGGAGATATGGGCGAGCTTGAAGGCCAGGTTTGTGGGCGCGGATCGTGTGCGCGCGGTGTGGCTCGGCAGGCTCCGGGGAGAATTTGAGCTCCTGCGCATGGCGGAGTCCGAATCTCTGGACGCGTTCGCTGGGAGGCTCGGTGGCATGGCGGCGCGCTACGTGGCGCTGGGCTTAACCCTGGAGGATGAGGCGCTCGTCAAGAAGTTGCTT
>NW_021288830.1:0-1049 GCF_002162155.2 Triticum dicoccoides
AATGACCTATACTTAGCATTTTTTCCTCCAAAATGACTTAGTATGCTTAGCTAGCTCAAAAATTACATAATAAGCTTAATTAGCTCCAAAATGACCTATTTAACCTAGGATAGCTCTAAAATGACCTATACTTAGCATTTTTTTCTTCAAAATGACTTAATATGCTTAGCTACCTTAAAAATGACCTATACTTAGAATCTTTTCCTCCAAAATTAGTTAATATGCTTAACTAGCTCTAAAATGACATAATATACTTAAGAAATGACATAGTTTAGCTCCTAAATGACTTCACATGCTTAGCTAGCTCCAAAATGACATAATAAGCTTAATTAGCTCCAAAATGACATATTTAACCTAGGATAGCTCTAAAATGACCTATACTTAGCATTTTTCCTCCAAAAGGACTTAATATGCTTAGCTAGCATAAAAATGACCTATTTAACCTAGGATAGCTCTAAAATGACCTATACTTAGCATCTTTTCCTCAAAAAAGACTTAATATGCTTACCTAGCTCTAAAATGATATAGTATGCTTAAGAAATGACATATTTTAGGTCCTAAATGACTTCATATGCTTAGCTAGCTCCGAAATGACATAATAACCTTACTTAGCTTCAAAATGACCTATTCAACCCAGGCTAGCTCTATAATGACCTATACTTAGCATTTTTTCCTCCAAAATGACTTAGTATGCTTAGCTAGCTCAAAAATTACATAATAAGCTTAATTAGCTCCAAAATGACCTATTTAACCTAGGATAGCTCTAAAATGACCTATACTTAGCATTTTTTTCTTCAAAATGACTTAATATGCTTAGCTACCTTAAAAATGACCTATACTTAGAATCTTTTCCTCCAAAATTAGTTAATATGCTTAACTAGCTCTAAAATGACATAATATACTTAAGAAATGACATAGTTTAGCTCCTAAATGACTTCACATGCTTAGCTAGCTCCAAAATGACATAATAAGCTTAATTAGCTCCAAAATGACATATTTAACCTAGGATAGCTCTAAAATGACCTATACTTAGCATTTTTCCTCCAAAA
>NW_021288831.1:0-1368 GCF_002162155.2 Triticum dicoccoides
AAGAGGGAGAGGCGAGATAGTGGTTTTTCAGTGCAGAAAATGGAGAGGAGAGGGGTGGTTTTGCAATGGAGAAGAGGGAGAGGCGAGACAGTGGTTTTGGAATGGAGATGATGGAGAGGAGAGGGGCTGTTTTGCAATGGAGAAGAGGGAGAGGAGCGTGCGACAGCGATTTAGGATTGGACAAGAGGGCCGACACGGTGTGACTGGATCAAAATCAAAATCAATTTACCCTTCAATTAAGAAAGCGACCCCACATTAACTAGTATCCCATGTATTTTGGGTCATATTTGACCCTGATTTTCACAAATAAAATATATGTTATACGTTGCAAAAATAATATAATTTGAAAGTACAATCAGATACGAACCAAATGATACAATTTACATGCATTCACATGTTGCTTGTCAAATACAATACATGGTCAAACTTTGACCCAAAATACGCAAAACAAAAAAATACTTTCAAGACCAGCGCCACTCCTCTCCTCTTAAACCACCGCTGCTCCTCTCCTGTTCCAATCCAAAACCAGCGCAACTTCTCTCCTCTTCCATTTCAAAACCACCGTCGCTCCTCTCCTGTTCCAATCCAAAACCAGCATCGCTCCTTTCCTCTTCCATATCAAAACAACCGTCGCTCCTCTCCTATTCCAATCCAAAACTAGCACCGCTCCTCTCCTCTTCCATTTCAAAACCTCCATCGGTCCTGTCATGTTCTAATCCAAAACCAGCGACGCTCCTCTCCTCTTCCATTAAAAAACCACCACCAGCGAGTGAAGGTGTTTTGGAGAAGTAGATCGATGGAGGAGTACACCGATACATGTGGCTCGCAGGCAGCGACCCCATGAAGCTATCTAGAATGTTGGAGATAAAGTCTTGGTTTGACAACCTGGAGCAATTAGCGGCAACAGCGACAGCGATGGCCAAATATCTGGAAAAGATCAAAAAGGCAGTGATACTCCCAGAGGGAGTCGCGCGGGAGTACATAGAGTTGTTTCTTTGGGCCATGGAGCAAACAGATTCACTGGATACGATCGTGAAGCTACGGTGGTGGGAGTACCGATCCAAGATGGAGCATCCACCCGAGATCGAAGGATCGAGCATCTACACGGTGCCGTTGTGAGGGTGCCGTGGTACAGCAAGCCGGTGGAGTCTTTGTCAACCGAACCCAACTACAAGAGGAGAAAAACATTTGGCACGACGACACTTGTAACGCCTCGGATACAACTTTCCATATTCGTAACTCCAACTCTTGCCTTTTCCGGAGATGCGATATGTTATTTCCTTCGTGGTTGGGCTTTTGTCTTTTGTTTTGCATTTTATTCTTGTCATGCATTTCATCATCGCATCATTTGCATTGCATCGGCACTCG
>NW_021288832.1:0-762 GCF_002162155.2 Triticum dicoccoides
CTAAAAATACAAATAATATATCGAAAAATTAAGAAAAATAAAACTAATTCAATTCAAAATGTTAAAAATACAAATAATATATCAAAAAATTCAGAAAAATAAAACTAATTCAATTCAATATGTTAAAAACACAAATAATATATCAAAAAATTCAGAAAAATAAAACTAATTCAATTCAATATGTTAAAAACACAAATAATATATCAAAATATTAAGAAAAATAAAACTAATTCAATTCAAAATGTTAAAAATACAAATAATATATCAAAAAATTCAGAAAAATAAAACTAATTCAATTCAAAAATTTATTCGCCTAGGCAGGAGTATGACTAAATCACTCCAAATTTCATGTATCATCAGTGGTATCTCGAATCATTCGAAAATGGACATCAAACACATCACGGGTAATATAATTCACATGATCCATTCAACAAAGTTTGGTACAATAAATTATTACACATCATTTCTTCCCTTGTGTCCCTGCTTGCTTACGATTGTGCCGTATCCATGGAGCATCCTCATCATTTAACTTAATGCTTGGGTCGGTGTTCACTTTGAAGGGCGGAATTTCAGCAAACATATTATAATCTTCTGACATGTCTGTCTTGTCCTCCACTCCCACGATGTTTCTTTTCCCTGAAAGAACAATGTGGCGCTTTGGATCATCGCATGATGTACTGATCGTTTTCTTATCTTTCTGTTTCCTCGGTTTGCTACTCATGTCCTTCACATAGAAAACCTGAGCGACATCTTTCGCTAGGA
>NW_021288833.1:0-1149 GCF_002162155.2 Triticum dicoccoides
TTGGCATACCTCCCCTTCCTCTTCTTACTATATTATCAGTCCTTGTTTGGTTCTTCTCTTTGTGAGATTTCGAGCTTATGGTCATCTTGGTGACAAGCTCGAGTTCATCGAAAACGGAGTTCACTCGCATCTTCTATGATGTTTTCGATTTTGGAGGTTATGTCGGTTCTTCTCAGTTGGAGGTTTCACTCCTCTATTTGTTGGCATACCTCCCCTGCCTCTTCTTACTATATTATTGGTTCTTGTTTGGTTCTTCTCTTTGTGAGTTTTGGAGCTTATGGTCATCTTGGTGACAAGCTCGAGTTCATCAAAAACGGTGTTCACTCGCATCTTCTATGATGTTTTTGATGTTGGAGCTTATGTCGGTTCTTCTCAGTTGGAGGTTTCACTCCTCTATTTGTTGGCATACCTCCCCTACCTCTTCTTACTATATTATCGGTTCTTGTTTGGTTCTTCTCTTTGTGAGTTTTGGAGCTTATGGTCATCTTGGTGACAAGCTCGAGTTCATCGAAAACAGAGTTCACTCGCATCTTCTATGATGTTTTCGATGTTGGAGGTTATGCCGGTTCTTCTCAGTTGGAGGTTCACTCCTCTATTTGTTGGCATACCTCCCCTGCCTCTTCTTACTATATTATCGGTTCTTGTTTGGTTATTCTGTTTGTGAGTTTTGGAGCTTACGGTCATCTTGGTGACAAGCTCGAGTTCATCAAAAACGGAGTTCACTCGCATCTTCTATGATGTTTTCGATGTTGGAGGTTATGCCGGTTCTTCTCAGTTGGAGGTTTCACTCTATTTCTTGGCATACCTCCCCTACCTCTTCTTACTATATTATTGGTTCTTGTTTGGTTCTTCTCTTTGTGAGTTTTGGAGCTTATGGTCATCTTGGTGACAAGCTCGAGTTCATCGAAAACGGAGTTCACTCGCATCTTCTATGATGTTTTCGATGTTGGAGGTTATGCCGGTTCTTCTCAGTTGGAGGTTTCACTCCTCTATTTGTTGGCATACCTCCCCTTCCTCTTCTTACTATATTATCGGTCCTTGTTTGGTTCTTCTCTTTGTGAGATTTGGAGCTTATGGTCATCTTGGCGACAAGCTCGAGTTCATCGAAAACGGAGTTCACTCGCATCTTCTATGATGTTTTCGATGTTG
>NW_021288834.1:0-1536 GCF_002162155.2 Triticum dicoccoides
GTTCCAAAGTCGATGTGATCGCAGTCGGCACGCTACCTCTACATCTACCTTCGGGATTAATATTAGACCTAAATAATTGTTATTTGGTGCCAGCGTTGAGCATGAACATTATATCTGGATCTTGTTTAATGCGAGACGGTTATTCATTTAAATCAGAGAATAATGGTTGTTCTATTTATATGAGTAATATCTTTTATGGTCATGCACCCTTGAAGAGTGGTCTATTCTTATTGAATCTCGATAGTAGTAATACACATATTCATAATATTGAAGCCAAAAGATGCAGAGTTGATAATGAAAGTGCAACTTATTTGTGGCACTGTCGTTTAGGTCATATCGGTATAAAGCGCATGAAGAAACTCCATGCTGATGGACTTTTGGAACCACTTGATTATGAATCACTTGGTACTTGCGAACCGTGCCTCATGGGCAATATGACTAAAACACCGTTCTCCGGTACTATGGAGAGAGCAACAGATTTGTTGGAAATCATACATACCGATGTATGTGGCCCGATGAATATTGAGGCTCGTGGCGGATATCGTTATTTTCTCACCTTCACAGATGATTTAAGCAGATATGGGTATATCTACTTAATGAAACATAAGTCTGAAACATTTGAAAAGTTCAAAGAATTTCAGAGTGAAGTTGAAAATCATCGTAACAAGAAAATAAAGTTTCTACGATCTGATCGTGGAGGAGAATATTTGAGTTACGAGTTTGGTGTACATTTGAAAAACTGTGGAATAGTTTCGCAACTCACGCCACCCGGAACACCACAGCGTAATGGTGTGTCCGAACGTCGTAATCGTACTTTACTAGATATGGTGCGATCTATGATGTCTCTTACCGATTTACCGCTATCTTTTTGGGGATATGCTTTAGAGACGGCCGCATTCACGTTAAATAGGGCACCATCAAAATCCATTGAGATGACGCCTTATGAACTGTGGTTTGGCAAGAAACCAAAGTTGTCGTTTCTTAAAGTTTGGGGCTGCGATGCTTATGTGAAAAAGCTTCAACCTGATAAGCTCGAATCCAAATCGGAGAAATGTGTCTTCATAGGATACCCAAAGGAAACTGTTGGGTACACCTTCTATCACAGATCCGAAGGCAAGACATTCGTTGCTAAGAATGGATCATTTCTAGAGAAGGAGTTTCTCTCGAAAGAAGTGAGTGGGAGGAAAGTAGAACTTGACGAGGTAACTGTACCTGCTCCCTTACTGGAAAGTAGTTCATCAGAGAAAACTGTTTCAGTGACACCTACACCAGTTAGTGAAGAAGCCAATGATAATGATCATGAAACTTCAGATCAAGATACTGCTGAACCTCGTAGATCAACTAGAGTAAGATCCGCACCAGAGTGGTACGGTAATCCTGTTCTGGAGGTCATGCTACTAGATCATGATGAACCTACGAACTATGAAGAAGCGATGGTAAGCCCAGATTCCGCAAAGTGGCTTGAAGCCATGAAATCTGAGATGGGATCCATGTATGAGAACAAAGTATGGACTTTGGTTGACTTGCCCGATGATC
>NW_021288835.1:0-7054 GCF_002162155.2 Triticum dicoccoides
ACGGATGTCAAGATACATCTTGGTACTTCCCGGATGAATAGAGAGAGGGGTGTCATGCGCTTCTTTCATCACCTTCTCTGTCATAAGCTCGAACCGGGGTACGACAATGCGATCTCTGAAGTATAAGGTTCCATCTTCACCAAGTGAGAAATCTCTGGATTTCTCTAAGGCAAGATCCTTTTTCATCAGATCAACATGAGCATCTTTGGCTTGAGCAGACTTGATTGCTTTCAGAAGAGTTGGTTCCAAAACAAGGTTATTCAGAGAACCCTGTGGAATTAGTTGAAGGTTCAGCTTGCATAGCTCTTCATAAAGGCGGGGTTGAGCTTTGTAGACCTGGTGATTATTGCAATAAGACTTTCGGCTTAGGGCATCGGCCATTACATTAGCCTTGCCAGGTGTATAAGATATACCGCAGTTGTAGTCAGCAATAGCTTCCATCCATCGCTGCTGACGGAGGTTCAGATCTGGCTGAGTAAACAGGCACTTCAGACTCTGATGATCAGTGAAGATCTCACAACGATTACCGAGAAGGTATTGTCGCCATAGCTTCAATGCAAAGATAACCGCTGCAAGCTCAAGGTCATGAACCGGGTAGTTTTCTTCGTGAGGACGCACTTGACGGGAGGCATAGGCAATCACCCTACGCTCTTGCATTAGAACACAGCCTAATCCTTGACGTGAAGCGTCACAATAGATGACAAAGTCCTTGCGAGAATCAGGGGGAGCAAGCACTGGGGCAGAAGTCAGTTTATCCTTGAGTGCCTGGAAACTTTCCTGACATTTGTCTGTCCAATCGAACTTAACGCCTTTGTGAAGCAGATTAGTCAGTGGCTTGGCGATCTTGGAGAAGTTCTCGACAAAGCGGCGACAATAGCTGGCCAGTTCGAGAAAGCTTCTGACTTGCTTGACAGTCTTCGGAGGGGTCCAGTTAAGAATAGCCTGAACGCGCTCTGGGTTGACGGCAATACCATCCTTGGAGATAACATGACCAAGGTAGGTGACTTCGGGTAACCAGAATTCACATTTGGAATACTTGGCATAAAGTTGATGCTCTCGAAGCTTCTCCAGAACAAGACGAAGATGTTCAGCATGTTCTTCTTTATTCTTCGAATATACCAGTATATCATCCAGATAGACTACGACGAACTTGTCGAGGTAATCCATGAATATATAGTTCATCAGACGAGAGAATGTAGCTGGAGCATTGGTTAAACCGAATGACATGACGGTGTACTCGTAAGAACCATAACGAGTCACAAATGCGGTCTTTGGAATATCCTCTTCACGAACACGGATCTGGTGGTAACCCAACCTCAAGTCGAGTTTAGAGAATATCGATGAACCAGCTAGTTGATCATACAGATCATTGATCCGAGGAAGGGGATATTTGTTTTGAATTGTAGCTTGGTTGATAGGACGATAGTCTTGGACCAAACGGTTCGTACCGTCCTTCTTCTTGACGAAGAGAGAAGGTGCTCCCCAAGCAGAGGAACTTGGACGAATGAAACCCTTGTGAAGAGATTTGTCGATTTCCTCCTTAAGCTCAAGGAGTTCATGAGGTGGCATCTTGTAGGGTCGTTTTGCAATAGGAACGGTGCCTGGTTTCAAGTCGATGACGAACTCGACAGCCCGGGCAGGGGGTATTCCTGGAAGTTCTTCTGGAAATACGTCTTGGAAGTTGCGAACGACTGGAATCTTTTCAATTCCCTCAAGAGGTGCCGCGTTCAACGCATTCAAAGCATAAAGTCGTGCTTCAGCGTTTTGAACAAGCTGAGCATGGTAGGTTACAATCTCATCTGAAGGATGTAGGAGGTGAACGACCTTGGTAGCGCAAACGATAGAGGCAGTATGCGCTTTCAACCATTCCATTCCCAGAATGAGGTCAATATTGGAGGACTCCAGAATAATGGGAGAAACAAGGAATTCCAACCCTTCAATTTCAACAGGAACGTCACGACCAATCATGGTAGTTTGACATCGGCCCGCAGGGGTGCGTACCACTATCGGAGTGTTCATGGGCTCGCATCGAATGTCATGTGCGTAAGCAAAATTTTCTGACATGAATGAATGTGATGCTCCTGAATCAAACAAAATAGAAGCTGGTACTGAATTAACAAGGAGAGTACCCATCACAGTGGCAGGCTGGTCTTGAGCTTCATTCAGATCAATATGATTAGCCTGACCACGACCATAAGGTCTGGCACTGTTGTTATGGGGCTGATTGTTACGGTCGGTTGAAGACAGAGCCAGCTGATTCTGATTCTGAGGGCATTTCCTGGAGCGGTGACCTGGAAGGCCACACTTGAAGCACAGACCAGCATTGGGATTGGGAGCAGAAGCTTGGGGTGGTACAGCCCGAAGGGGCTGCCTCTGCGGTTGAGGAGGCAGACGAGGTGCAACATAGGACTGTCTTGGTGCAGGTGCAGTTGGACGATACATGCTGTGGGGAATCCATATCCGACGCTTCTGCGCTGACGGGCCCGAAGGTGGGCCAGCGTCACGGCTACGCCTGAGGGATCCCTGGTGTTCTTGAAGACCAGTCTCAACCTGAATAGCCTTGTTCACCAAGGTGGCGAAGTCGGCAAAGTCATGAATGAGCAGTGCTAACTTGATATCTGGGTGAAGTCCATCACGAAACTTTTCTTGCTTACGAGCATCAGTTGCAATGTCTTCTTCAGCATAACGTGACAAGTCCAGAAATTCCCGTTGATAAGCATCTACAGTCTTGTTGCCTTGGGTGAGGTTGCGGAACTCTCGCTTCTTCCTGTCCATGGTTCCCTGAGGAATGAAACGGGCACGGAAGGCAGCTTGGAAATCCGGCCAAGTAATGACCGTTCCAGCAGGTAGGGTACGCCTGTGGCTGTCCCACCATTGAGCAGCAGGACCCTTCAGAAAGAAAGATGCGAAGGTGACATAGCTGGCAGGGGCAACACTAGCAGACTCCATTTCATATGTGATGTCGTGGAGCCAGTCATCAGCATCAAGGGGTTGAGTTGAGCTGCGGTAGATAGATGGGTTGAGGCGCATGAAGTCCTGCAGAGTTACTCGGGTTGGATGTTGATTCATGTTCGGACGAGGAAACTGAGCCATCATTCCTTCCATGAACTGGCGAGTTAACTCAAACTGTTGCCTCATTCCAGTAAAGAATTCAGGCGGTGGTGGGTCGTTGGCACCACAGCCACGACCAGCGGGTCTAACCATCCTGCTAACATGTAACAGGGGTAGTTCAGCATTGAGCATTTGCAAAGATAAGGATCAGTCATGATGAAAACATGCATAATGAAGGAGGTACGATGGATTCCACTCCGTAGTCAACACGACAGGGTGTGCACTACTCAAAAAGCTATTCTAAGGAATAACTATGGCTTCATCCAACTTCGGGGTGAATGTGGTCACGGGATCCTAATGTTAGTAAATTCATTTAACCCGAGTAGAAGAGAGTTCAAAGTCCCAGAGTATAGACGAGGAGTAAAAGATGCTAATACCACCCAATAGCAACGTGGGCCCGTAAGCCACACAGCCAATGTTAGTAAAAGTTTTCAGTGACTAGACTCAACTTCGGCCAAGGAGTTGGAAAGGGGGCTACCTACAGGCAGTCGGCTCTGATACCAACTTGTGACGCCCTCGGTTCAATCGTACACTAATCATACACGCAAATGTGTACGATCAAGATCAAGGACTCACGGGAAGATATCACAACACAACTCTAGACACAAATTAAAATAATACAAGCTTTATATTACAAGCCAGGGGCCTCGAGGGCTCGAATACATCAGCTTGAATACAAACGAGTCAGCGGAAGCAACAATATCTGAGTACAGACATAAGTTAAACAAGTTTGCCTTAAGAAGGCTAGCACAAAAGCATCTACGATCGAAAAGGCAAGGCCTCCTGCCTGGGAGCCTCCTAACTACTCTTGGTCGTCGGCGTCCGTCACGTGGTAGTGGGCACCCTCGGGGTAGCAGCCGTCGTCAAAGGTGGCATCTGGCTCCTGGACTCCACCATCTGGTTGCAACAACCAGAAAGAAGAAAGAAGGGGGAAAAGGGGGAACAAAGCAACCATGAGTACTCATCCAAAGTACTCGCAAGCAAGGATCTACACTACAGATGCAACATTATCAAAGAGGGGTTGTATATGTGGACTGGGCTGCAGAAATGCCAGAATAGAGAGAAGGCCTAGTCCTATCGAAGACTAGCATCTTCTGGAAACCACCATCTTGCAGCAAACAAGAGGGAGTAGAGTAGCATAAAGTAAAGTGGTAGTAGTGTTATCAACCTCGGCCAGAGATCCTTTCTCGACTCCCTGCGAGAAAGCAATCCCAGAGCCATACTATCCAGTTATCATCACAATCAAATCCTCATCACCATCCAGTTCTCATCACAAGTATCCAGTTCTAGTTGTATCGATCGGGATACAACTCCAAGTGTCCGTTACCGTAGGACAGGCTATCGATAGATGTTTTCTTCCCTGCAGGGGTGCACCAACTTACCCACCACGCTCGCTTAACTCCGGCCGGACACACTTTCCAAGGTCATGCCCGGCCTCGGCCAAACAATACGCCGCAACCCGACCTAGACTTAACAGAGAGGTCAGCACGCCGGACTAAACCTATGCCCCCAGGGGTCATGGGCCATCTCCCCGGAAACTCCTGCACGTTGCGTACGCGGCCGGTGAGCAGACCTAGCTACCTCCTTCAACAAGGTAGGCGCTTGCGCAGTCCAACCCGGCGCGCGCCACTCAGTCGCTGACGTCTATTAAGCTTTGGCTGATGTATACGACGCAGAACGCCCATACTATGCCTACGTGATGGTTAGTGCTATCAGGCCAGAGGCCCCTTGGATCAAATATCCAAATCGTAGTGGATTAGGAACGCGCGGTAACAAGCAGAGATTCACGAAAGAGGTGACCCCGTTGCCCCGTCTCGAGGACTTGCGGCAAGGGCTAAGAATGCCCGGCCACGCCTCGTAATTATCTCACGGGCACCTTCCAGGTCAACCCGTCTCCACATCACTTTCCAAGTAACAGTTGTAAAGTCCAAGTATCCGTGTGTCCAAACATCAAGAGGAAAACCCAAGGAATCACCCTCGGTGGGTTCCACTCAATGTAATCATCAAGGTGAACGTAGAGGAATCACCCTCGAGGTTCACACTTGAGGGGTTGCACGACAGAGCCGTATCGGAAGTGGTTAAGGAGGAAATCACCCTCGATGACCACGACCGAATAGCTACACTACAGGTTAACATCAGAAGTGCTGTAGAGGTCTCACCCTCGGCACTTGATAGTAACCCAGCAGTGTCGAGCAACTAAGGGGAAAGTGATGTGCGGTGCCGGGGCCTGGTCTTCAATCCCGTTGATCGGGTCTTCAATGATGAAGCAGGGGCAACAAGGACAAGGTGGGGGTCACTGATGGATCACTAACCAACCTATACTAAGCAGTTTAGGATAAGCAGGTAAGGTACAACAACAGATACAAAAGCAGGCTATGCATCAGAATAGGTGCAAACAATAACAGTAGCAAAATCTAATGCAAGCATGAGAGAATGGAATGGGCGATATCGGGATGATCAAAGGGGGGGGGGCTTGCCTGGTTGGTCTGGCAAGGAGGGGTCGTCGTCGACGTAGTCGATCACCGGGGCATCAGCGGCCTCGGGGTCTACCGGAGAGAAGAGGGGGAAGAAACAGTAAATACATAGCAAACAGAGGTAACACTAAGCATGACATGACGATACGTAGCGCTAAGCGTGCTCTAACGCGGTCCTAGACGTTATAGGTGAAGGGGGAAATCAACCGGGAAGGTGTTCCCGGTTCCGGACCTGTGTCAGACAGACGACCGGAGGGGGAAAGTTCCATGTTCAGCATGCTAGGGGCATGTGACAGATGAACGGACCGCGTATTCGGATTCGTTGGATTTTTCTGAGCAACTTTCATATAGAAAACATTTTCATCGGAGTTACGGTTTAAAAGTTACGGATTTTCAAAGTTTAAACCAATTTCTGAATTATTTTAAAAGCAGAAAAGGAAAACATGACGTCAGCATGACGTGCTGATGACATCAGCAGTCAACAGACTCGCTGACCAGGTCAAACTGACCTGTGGGTCCAGTGGGACCCACTGGTCAGTGACTGGACTAATTAAACAGTGTTAATTGGACTAATCTAATACTAATTATCAAGCGGGGCCCACTGTCAGTGCCTAATTGGTGAATAGATTAATTAGTCAATTTAATTAACACATTTTCTATTTATCTAAAACATTTTATTGACTCGGCCCCACATGACAGTGGGTTGACTCAGTCAACGAGTCAACTGGGCCCACCCGTCAATGGCTCAGCGGGCCCCATACGTCAGCGCCAGGTCAGCCTCACCGGCGTTGGCGCCGGAAGTACTCCGGCGAGCCTCCCGCGGCGGCGCACGTCGGGAGAGGGGGTCGGGTTTCGCGCACAGGGGTTTTCCGGGGTCGTAGCTAGGCGCGTTCGACGCGGTTCGACGTCCCACGCAAGATGGAGGCGACGGCCGGGGCCAGGAACGACCGGAACGGCACCGGCGATGAGTAGAAACGGCGCCGGAGTACGGGCGCGAGCGGGTTCAGCGTTAGAGCGCGCGAGCGGCCAAACTAACCAACTAGGCGGGGTCTACGGCGCTCCAGGAGCTCGTCGGAGCTACTAGCTCGAGCGGAGGAGCTCGGTGGCGAGCCCTACGACGGCAATGGCGGACGGCGGAGCTCGGCTTGCGGGCGAGCTGGCTACGGCGAAAGGCACGGCGCGAGGAGAGGAAAGGAGGAAGGGAGGAGCTCACCGGGCGGCACGCACGATGGCCCTCGGAGGTTTAGTAGCAGCTGTGCAGTGGATCGACGCCGGCGAGCTCCTGTGATCCGAAGTGGAAGACGAGGCCGGGGTAGCGTTCCGGGGCGCCCGGCGTCCTGCGGCTCATCGGGGAGGCGTAGTCGAGGGAGGCGGAGCGGTTGGACACGAGGAGGTCGCGAGGAAAACACGGTGGCCGCGTGAACGACGGAGAACGGCGGCGATGGCGCTCAGGTGAGGTGGGCGAGCGA
>NW_021288836.1:0-1042 GCF_002162155.2 Triticum dicoccoides
TCAAATATTTATGAATTAATTCAAAAACCCTAAGATGGCCTAGGAAAATGTGCACCACTTTTGGCAGAGGTTCTGAACCAAGACAAAAATGATGGGCATTTTAGAAGGGCATTTCAGGTTCATTGAAAATTATTTTAGTAAACCCTAGTTGGTTTCAGAGGGGACTGGGGGTTCTGTCATCCCCATTTCAAGTTTCTGATGAAAGAGTAAACATGATGCAACACTCTAATGCATGACTAGCTAGGGTGTGACAACTCACCCCCACTCAAAAGAATCTCGTCCCGAGATTTGGGTTCCTCCGGGAAGAAGGCGGGGTACTCGAGTCGAAGACGATCCTCCCTTTCCCAAGTTGCTTCATCCTCAGAATGGTGCGACCATTGAACCTTGAGAAACTTGGTATTATGACGTCGAGTGGTACGTTCGGCCTGATCGAGGATACGAATGGGGTACTCTCGATATGTAAGATTATCTTGGAGATCAAGCGTTTCGTAGTCCACTCCACGGATAGGATCCAAGAAGCAACGCCTGAGTTGAGAAACGTGGAAGACATCGTGGACTCTGGAGAGATGCGGAGGTAGTTCCAGCTGGTAGGCAACTTCTCCTCGTTTGGCGAGAATGCGAAAAGGTCCAATGTAACGAGGAGCCAATTTGCCTTTGATACCGAAACGATGGGTTCCCTTCAGAGGGGTAACCCGAAGATAAGCCTTCTCGTCAACCTCGAAAGTCATAGCCTTATGTTTTCGGTCATATTGACTCTTTTGACGGGATTGAGCTGTTTTCAACTTTTCACGAACGATACGAACTTGTTCTTCTGCTTCCTGAATCATATCCGGGCCAAAGAATTGTCTTTCCCCGGTCTCTGACCAGTTAAGGGGTGTTCGACACCGTCGTCCATAGAGAACTTCAAAAGGGGCTTTACCCAAGCTAGATTGATAGCTGTTGTTATAAGCGAATTCGGCAAATGGAAGGCACTTCTCCCAATCCATTCCGAATGAGATAACAGAGGCTCGAAGCATGTCTTCTAGAATCTGGTTGACGCGTT
>NW_021288837.1:0-1108 GCF_002162155.2 Triticum dicoccoides
TATATCGCAGCCACAGGACAAGTCGTCAGTACTGTGCTTACGGTCGAGCGGGAAGAAGAAGGAAAAGCTCTCAAAGTTCAGCGCCCAGTGTATTATTTGTCTGAAGTCTTGACTCCATCCAAGCAGAGATATCCTCATTATCAGAAGCTTGTGTATGGAATATACATGACCACAAAGAAGGTTGCTCATTATTTCTCTGATCATTCCATCACAGTCGTCAGCGACGCTCCACTATCAGAGATTTTGCACAACAGAGATGCAACTGGTCGAGTGGCCAAATGGGCGATTGAACTTCTTCCCCTTGATATCAAGTTTGAGGCAAAGAAAGCCATTAAGTCCCAGGCAATAGCAGATTTCCTCGCCGAGTGGATTGAACAGCAGCAGCCGACTGAAGTTCACTCGGAGCATTGGACCATGTTCTTTGATGGCTCTAAGATGTTGAATGGTTCCGGTGATGGGGTCGTCCTGGTTTCCCCCAGAGGAGATAAGCTCAGATATGTGCTCCAGATTCACTTTGATTCCTCCAACAATGAGGCAGAATATGAGGCCCTCTTATATGGGTTGCGCATGGCCATTTCACTCGGCGTTCGTCGCCTGATGGTCTATGGCGACTCGGATTTAGTGGTCAACCAAGTGATGAAGGAGTGGGACGTGAGAAGCCCAGCCATGACTGGATACTGCAGTGCAGTGAGGAAGCTGGAAAAGAAGTTTGAGGGGTTGGAGCTCCATCATATACCCCGACTGAAAAATCAAGCAGCTGATGATCTAGCAAAGATAGGATCCAAGAGAGAAGCCATTCCGAGTGGTGTGTTCTTGGAGCATATACACACTCCGTCAGTCAAAGAAGATCCTTTCACCGAAGAAGCTCCACAGCCCAAGAGTGCCACAGATCCGACTGAGGTTGAAGTCCCAGCAGTGGTCGACTTGGTCATGGAGATCTTGGTGGTCATTCCCGATTGGACGGTTCCATATATCGCGTATATCCTGAGAAAAGAGCTCCCGGAGGATGAGGAAGAGGCTCGACAGATCGTCCGCCGATCTAAGGCCTTTACCGTAATCAAAGGACAGTTATACAGAGAAAGCGCGACTGGAGTCGGTCAGAAGTGCA
>NW_021288838.1:0-1166 GCF_002162155.2 Triticum dicoccoides
GGAACAGACCATGATTCAGCTTGATTCTTATTGCCCGTGGAGACCATACAACTATGAGGGATTAAGGCAATATCCGCAACAAGCACTTTAACCACAACCCTGGAATAGTCACTAGCCATCTTATCCCACGTTTCAACTCTAGTGAAGTCTTTCAGAGCACCCTGGATGTGTTGGAGTTCCCACAGATCGACGGGAAAAGCAAGCAAAGCCAACCAGCAGACTTGATTATAAGTAAAACTGCGATGATTAATCCCCTCATTATGCTTGACAAAACTAATGCTATGATTTTGAAACATATGTGGGCTGTGATCCACAAGCCAGTCCCTGTCAGCGACAGAATCTAGTTGCACAAAAGCAGTACCAAGGGGACAGCGCTGTGTCATCTCCAACGAGAACTGCAGGTGATCCTCAAGAAAACCACGGAGAAAAGCCCGAACCTGACTGAAGGGAACTTGAGCATGAGGAGCAGGAGTGATGGTGGCAATGGCTACGTCCTCATGCTTCGCCGAGACAGGCGCACTGACATGGTACCGGCAATATGCCGGCCAACCAGCCACCTACATCGCATTGTACCTACCTGGAAGGAAAGGTGTGGGATCGACGGGATAGGCCGCCATGAGCAGGTGCGGCGGCGGCACAGAGGAAGCAGGGGCGGCAATACCAAGCTGGAGGGGGCTAGAATGCGAAGCGGCAAGGGAAAGGGGCTCTGTTTCCTTGGGGCCTTTACCTCCCGTCTCATCCAACAGTTTGGCAGGTGAGTGATTATTACCCAAAGAAAAGGATAAAAAATCATGCAGGGGATAACTTGTAGTTGGTATGTCATTTAAATCTTGCGACCGGCCAAGATTGAAATCGGGACATGCCTTGTGTTGCGCTTGCCCAGGGGACAAATTCAGGTCCAAATCGAAACCTCCCTGATTAAAATGGTTGACGTGATTTGTCTGATTTGTGTCCAAAGCTGTATGATTTATCGCCTGTTCAGATGGCCCACGGGTCTTGGGATGATCTTTAGGGACCCAGACTTGCTTGATTTGGAACTGATCTTTTGAAGAGAAAAAAGACTCGCAGTCTCGGCTGATGTGCCCTGGTTTCAGACATTGATGACATCATATTTTATTGTGACAACCCTGTCTAGAGTGGCCGAAAAGTAGACATCTTGGGCAATG
>NW_021288839.1:0-1696 GCF_002162155.2 Triticum dicoccoides
CCGGGAGACGAGTTCGCTACCGAGGAGCCCGTTGAGTTTGCTTGTGAGGATCCAGTCAACTCTGACAACTGTGCAGGCAAGATGATCATACCCTCGAAATCACTACTATCTTTGCTATGCTAGTTTGCTCGCTCTTTTGCTTTGCCACTGCTACGATGCCTACCTTTTGCTTGTCAGCCTCCCAATTGCCATGTTGAACCCCTAACCCACCTTTGTCCTAGCAAACCGTTGATTGGCTATGTTACCGCTTTGCTCAGCCCTTCTTATAGCGTTGTTAGCTGCAGGTGAAGATTGGAGCCGTTCCTCGTGGGAACATTTATTTACTTGTTGGGATATCATTATATTGCTATGTTATCTTAATGCATCTATATACTTGGTAAAGGGTGGAAGGCTCGGCCTCTCGCCTAGTGTTTTGTTCCACTCTTGCCGCCCTAGTTTCCGTCATATCGGTGTTATGTTCCCGGATTGTGCGTCCCTTACGCGGTTGGGCTATAATGGGAACCCCTTGATAGTTCACCTTGATTAAAGCTTTTCCAGCAATGCCCAACATTGGTTTTACCATTTGCCACCTAGCCTCTTTTTCCCTTGGGTTTTCCGGAGCCCGAGGGTCATCTTATTGTAACCCCCCCCCCGGGCCAGTGCTCCTCTGAGTGTTGGTCCGAACCAGGCAGCCTGCGGGGCCACCTCGGGGAAACTTGAGGTTTGGTTTTACTCGTAGCTTGACCTATCCGAGCGTGCCCTGAGAAAGAGATATGTGCAGCTCCTATCGGGATTTGTCGGCACATTCGGGCGGTGTTGCTGGACTTGTTTTAACCTGTCGAATCATCTTGTTGTACCGAGATACCGAGTCTGATCGGTGTGTCTTGGGTGGAGGTCTATTCCTTCGTTGACCGTGAGAGCTTGTCATGGGCTAAGTTGGGACTCCCCTGCAGGGATTGAACTTTCGAAAGCCGTGCCCGCGGTTATGGGCGGATGGGAATTTGTTAATGTCCGGTTGTAGATAACTTTAATTAAACTTAATTAAAATGTAACAACCATGTGTGTTACCGTGATGGCCCCTTCTCGGCGGAGTCCGGGAGGTGGACACGGTGTTGGAGTTATGCTTGCGTAGGAAGTTCCTTTAGTTTCTCGCTCGTGCTTCGCCTTCTCTTCTCGCTCTCTTTTGCGTATAAGTTAGCCACCACATATGCTAGTCGCTTGCTGCAGCTCCACATATATTTGCCTTATCCATTCCTATGAGCTTAAATAGTCTTGATCGCGTGGGTGTGAGATTGCTGAGTCCCTGTGGCTCACAGTTACTACAACTCCAGATGCAGGTCCAGGTGATTCCGCTCCAGGTGACGATTACGAGCTCAGGTGGGAGTTCGACGAGGACTCTCAGCGATACTACGTATCTTTTCCGGATGATCAGTAGTGGTGCCTAGTTGGGGTTATCGATTCAGGACCTTGTCGCATGTTGGGGGTCTTTTCTATTTTGGCGCCGTAGTCGGGCCATGAGTGTTTGTTTGATGGATGTTATTTATGTACTCTGATGTGACGTGGCGAGTGTAAGCCAACTATGTTATCTCCCCCTTTTATTATGTATTACATGGGATGTTGTAATGATTGCCTGACTTGCGACATTGCTTTCAATGCGGTTATGCCTCTAAGTCGTGCCTCGACACGTGGGAGCTATAGCCGCATCGAGGGCGTTACA
>NW_021288840.1:0-1246 GCF_002162155.2 Triticum dicoccoides
GAAACGGGTCAGAATCGACCAAAACCGCGAGTGTTGATGACCGGCACGTAAACGTACCCCAGGGTTCGTTAATCGTGGAAATCACTGTGGGACCCCAAAACAGTGAGTAATAGTCCATGAAACAGGGCAGAATCGGCCAAAACTGCGAGTGTTGATGATCAACACGTAAACGCACCCCAGGGTTCGTTAATCGTGGAAGTCACTCCGAGACCCCAAAACAGTGAGTAATAGTCCATGAAATGGGCCAGGATCGGCCAAAACTGTCAATGTTGATGACCTACACGTAAGCCCACCTTGGGGTTCAACAAGCATGGAAATCACTTTGTGACCCCAAAACAGTGAGTAATAGTCCACGAAACTTGTCAGAATCAACAAAAACCGCGAGTCTTGATGAACGACACGTAAACGCACCCCAGGGTTTGTTAATCAATGAAATCGCTCTGGGCCCCGAAAACAGTGAGTAATAGTCCATGAAATGGGCCAGAATGGGCCAAAACTATGGGTGTTGTTGACCGTCACGTAAGCACACCTTGGGGTTCGACAAGCATGGAAATCACTTCGGGACCCCAAAACAGTGAGTAATAGTCCATGAAATGGGCCAGAATCGGCCAAAATTGTCAGTGTTGATGACCGACACGTAAGCGCACCTTGGGGTTCAACAAGCATGGAAATCACTTCGGGAACCCAAAACGGAGAGTAATAGTCCACGAAACATGTCAAAATCAACAAAAATCACGAGTGTTGATGACCGACATGTAAACACACCTTAGGTTTTGTTGATTGTGGAAGCCACTCCGGAACACTAGTGAGTAATAGTCCACGAAACGGCCAGAATCGGCCAAAACTGTGAGTGTTGATGACCAACACATAAGCGCACCTTGGGGTTCAACAAGCATGGAAATCACTTCGACACCCCAAAACGGTGAGTAATAGTCCATGAAACGGGTCAGAATCGACAAAAACCGCGAGTGTTGATGACCGACACGTAAACCCACCCCAGGGTTCGTTAATCGTGGAAATCACTCCAGGACCCCAAAACAGTGAGTAATAGTCCATGAAATGGGCCAGGATCGGCCAAAACTGTCAATGTTGATGACCTACACGTAAGCCCACCTTGGGGTTCAACAAGCACAGAAATCACTTTTTGACCCCAAAACAGTGAGTAATAGTCCACGAAACTTGTCAGAATCAACAAAAACCGCGAGTCTTGATGACCGACACGTAAACGCACCCCAGGGTTTGTTAA
>NW_021288841.1:0-1894 GCF_002162155.2 Triticum dicoccoides
GGTGCGGAGGGATACTACACTGCCGCCTACTCCACCGTCACCCGAGAGCCTTTCCACCATCAGCGCCTGGTCCTGCATGCTGATGGGCTGGACCGAGCTAACAGAGCTCTTCGCCACGAGTTGTACACCACTCGTCAGCACCTTTACAGGGCTCTGACGCGGTTGCACCCCTTTGTCCGGTCTGGACAGCTGCCGCGTTCTGCGATCTACCCAGCCAGGACCGTGATGCCCCACGGTGTCGGATGGCCAGAGGTGGGAGGCTACTCTCCCGCACTTGGTCCTCTTCTGCCACCTGAGCGTCGGGTTCTACACCAGAGTATCCGCGGCCCCCAGGCCACTGACGTGGAGGACTATCCGTTGCCTCACTACCAGCTGTCAGGTTACAGCTACCTTCACAGTACCTCCTGGGACTGATGTAGTCTTGCTCATTAGTTTTAGATGCACTCGCGAGCCTGCGTGCCGCCTATGATGACTTAATCTATGTACTGAACTCTGTGGACTGAACTCTATGTCCGACCCCTTTTGTAAGTTATGCCGACTATCTATGTTGTATCTGTCGTGCTCCTTTCATTATGCATGTTTCATCATGAATGACTCTTGTCTATGCAAATTTCTCAATACTGAACTACCCCTGTTATATATTAGCAGGATGGTTAGACCAGCTGGTCGTGGTCGTGGTGGCAACTTCCCACCACCGCCTGAGTACATGGCTGGTATGATCCAACAGCTTGAGATGAATCGCCAGTTCATGGAAAACGTGATGGCTCAGTTTCCTCGCCCCAATATGAACCAGCATCTAAACACAACAACTCTGCAGGATTTCATACGCCTCAACCCAAGTGTGTACCGCAGCTCAACCCAGCCGCTGGATGCTGATGACTGGCTTCGTGCCATCACCTATGAAATGGAGTCTGCTGATGTAGCCCCTGCCAGCTATGTCACCTTTGCTTCCTTCTTCCTGAAGGGACCCGCAGCTCAATGGTGGGACAGCCACAGGCGTACTCTGCCAGTTGGGACAATCATCTCCTGGCCAGACTTTCAGGCTGCCTTCCGTGCCCATTTCATTCCTCAGGGAATCATGGACAGGAAGAAGCGTGAGTTCCGCAACCTCACCCAAGGCAACAAGACTGTTGAAGCTTATCAGCGGGAGTTTCTGGACTTATCCCGCTATGCTGAAGAAGACATTGCAACTGATGCTCGCAGACAGGAGAAGTTCCGTGAAGGCCTTCAAGCTGACATCAAGCTCACACTTCTAGTGCATGACTTTGCCGATTTCGCCACCTTGGTGAACAAGGCCATCAATGTAGAGACTGGTCTGCAAGAACACCAGAGCTCTCAAAGGCGCAACCGTGACACGGGCTCATCTTCGGGCCCGCCCTCGCAGAAGCGTAAGATATGGATCCCGAACAGCATGTACCGTCCAACTGCACCTGCCCCAAGGCAGTCTTATGCTGCCCCTCGTCTGCCGGCTGCTCCAACTAGGCAGCCGAGGCTTCCAGCTCCACCACCCCAAGCTCCTGTTCCTACCCCCGAGAATGGGTTGTGCTTCAGGTGCGGACAACCAGGGCACCGTGCTAGGGAATGCAACCAGAGACAGAATCAACTGGCCCTTCCAGCAACTGGCCGTGGGAACAACCAGGCCCGCAACAACATTGCCAAGTCTTATGGCCGTGTTCATGCCAACCACATTGATCTGAATGAAGCTCAAGACCAGCCTGCTACTGTGATGGGTACACTCCTCGTAAATTCAGTACCAGCATCTGTTTTATTCGATACAGGTGCATCGCATTCATTCATGTCAGAAGATTTTGCATGCTTGCACGACATTAAATGTGAGGACATGAATGCTTCACTATTAGTGCACACCCCTGCGGGCCAATGTCGAACCTCCATG
>NW_021288842.1:0-1139 GCF_002162155.2 Triticum dicoccoides
TAAGGAACATGCTTGCATAGGTACCACATCACAATCAACATAATCAGCATATGTAGAGATACTAAAATGCACACGAACAGTACGTGTTACCTTAACCTTGCCGCTGTTGTTGAACCATTGGATGTAGTAAGGATGTGGATGTGGTCTTGTGGTGAGAGAAAGCTTCTCCACCATCTCCATGCTAGCCAAGTTGTTGCAGCTCCCTCCGTCTATTATAACGCGCACAGAACGTTCCTTCACAACTCCCTTGGTATGGAACAAATTGTGCCTCTGATTTTGCTCAGCTTGTGTGACCTGCACACTCAAAACACGTTGAGCAACTAAACATTCATACCTGTCAGCGTCTTCAGGAGCCATGTATTGCGTCTCATGATCAGAATCATCTCCACCATGTCCTTCACGTGTAATAAGAGCCAAAGTCTCCTCATCATAGTCACTAGCGGACTCATATCCACCATCCGCGGTAGCAATCATCACACGCGGAGATTTGCATTCTCTCGCATAATGACCTCCTCCCTTACAACGACGACAAATAATATCACTTGTGCGCCCTGTTGATGCCATGGAAGAAGAAGAACGCTGTGCAGGTCCCGCAGGTACGCTCTTGGCAGATAATGGTGGTTGTGCCTGTTTTCTTGTATCACGGCTGGAGGTGGCACCGGATGGAGGTGCTGGTGCAGTTGAAGTAGAAGATGCACGTGGTGTCCATGATGAAGGTCGGCCTGCAGAAAAGTTAGTTCGCCCCAATGCTTGGCGATCCTGCACTTCACGTTCAGCTTTACAAGCAAGATGGAATAAACGACTGATATTAGTATACTCCTTATAGTCTAGAATGGTCTGAATCTCTCTATTTAATCCACCCAGAAAACGTGCAAGCATAGCTTCATTCTCCTCAACAATACCACATCTAATCATGCCAGTTTGTAATTCCTGATAATATTCTTCTACAGAATTTTTCCCTTGTCTTAAACGCTGCAATTTTTGAAGCAATTCACGTTGATAATATGGTGGAACCCAACGCGTACGCATAGCAGTTTTCAAAGCAGCCCAAGTAGTTGGAATAGGATATAATCTACAATGTTCAGACCACCATACACATGCAAAACTAGTGAAAGCACAAACGGCAGCAGCAACTCGTC
>NW_021288843.1:0-1212 GCF_002162155.2 Triticum dicoccoides
AGGAACAACCACCATTATCTGCCAAGAGCGCACCTGCGGGGCCTGCACAGCGTTCTTCTTCTTCCATGGCATCAACAGGGCACACAAGTGATATTATTTGTCGTCGTTGTAAGGGAGGAGGTCATTATGCGAGGGAATGCAAATCTCCGCGTGTGATGATTGCTACCGCGGATGGTGGATATGAGTCCGCTAGTGACTATGATGAGGAGACATTGGCTCTTATTACACGTGAAGAACATGGTGGAGATGATTCTGATCATGAGACGCAATACATGGCTCCTGAAGACGCTGACAGGTATGAATGTTTAGTTGCTCAACGTGTTTTGAGTGTGCAGGTCACACAAGCTGGGCAAAATCAGAGGCACAATTTGTTCCATACCAAGGGAGTTGTGAAGGAACGTTCTGTGCGCGTCATAATAGACGGAGTGATGAGGACATCAATACAATTGTTACACCCACAGCCCCTGCTGCTATACATACTGGACCAATTACTAGAGCTCGTGCACGCCAACTAAATTACCAGGTACTTTCGTTTCTTGGTGATGATTCTAATGTTCATGAGAATATGATGCTGCCTAAATTGGATACATTTGTTTTGCTTACAAATGAAGGGCCTAGCTTGGAGAAGGATGAACATTGGAGCAAGAACAAGCATGGAGATGATGGCATGCGCAAGGGGAACAAGAACGGAGTTACAAGTGATGATTTCAGGACTTTGAAGCCACCATAGTGGGTGCATGAAGCCTTGGATGAAATATACAAGATGCCACTTCATAAATTTCGTCCCGAGGCTATTTTAGGTGCTGCGTCACCTTATTATTGGGCCAGGCCCATGTAATTTCGAAATACATAAGTATAGGCTATTTTTAGAGTCCGTATGTGTGGGGAAACAAGAGATAGGGTTGATTTCGGACCCCTCCACCAAGGGCCACGAAATTCCCCCCCTCTTCCTCCATATATACAGCCCTTAGGGCATCGTTTAGACTTTGGGTTTTGTTTAGATTAAAAGTTCGCCATAGCTGCAACTTCGCGTACTTCGTTTGTGTTCAACGACCAGACAAAGGCGTCACAGAACCCCACCTTGATCAATAAAGCTTTCATCTTATATTCGCAATATCCAGATTGCAATCTCAGTTTCTTGCATGTTCTTCGTTTGCTCGCAGGAAACAGACCCTCGTGGTCAGGTTGATCGTGCTCCGGCGTGGTCAATAA
>NW_021288844.1:0-979 GCF_002162155.2 Triticum dicoccoides
CTCCACAGCTCCCCGGAAGCCCTGCATCGCCGCCACGTCGCCGTTCCCCTCTTCGGGCTCCGACCACCGTCGCCGTCGATTCGCCGTCTCCAGCGCGTCCCCGAGCCCACTTCGACGCCCACTGCAACCGCGGTGAGCTACGCCACCGTTTCCCCCTCTCCTTCCCCTCGTTCCCTCACCGTAGCCACCTCCCCACCACGGCCGAACCTCCGCCGTCGCCGAGCTCGCCGTCGACGCAGCTCCGGTGACCATTTGGTCACCCCGGCGAGTCCAACGAGTTCGCAAGACCCCGTAGAGCATCCCTAGCACCTCGCTTTGCTCGACTTCGAGCTCCAGCACCGTTCCCGTGCACGACCGAACCCCGGCGGCCGCAGCCGAGCTCGCCGCCGTCGACTCCGGCCACCCCGACCCCAACGGGCCCCGCCAAGAGCTGCGGGTTGGCCTCAGCTCCACTCCGGTGGTCTCCGCGGCCCCTCTGGTGGCCGAAATGACCAAAACCACTTCCGCCGCCGCGTCGGGCTCGCCCGCGACTAAACGCCGGCAGCCGACATTAACTTTGACCACGGGTGGGCCCTGGTTGACTCCCCTGAGTCAATGACAGGTGGGGCCCAGCCCTGTTAATTAAACAGGATTAGTTTTAATTAAGTTTTAATTAAAATAATCACCCTGACATGCGGGACCCACTGTCAGGTTTGACCTGGACCAGTTCCGTTGACCTGCTGACGTCACACTGACGTCAGGCTGACGCAGTAATTGATTTTCTGGATTTAAATTAAATCAGGAAATTCCAGAATATTATTTAAACTTCAAAAATTCATAACTTTTATTCTGTAACTCCAAATTGGACAAATTATATATGAAAAATGATCAGAAAAATCCAATCTATCCATCTGTACTATTTTCATGCATGATCAAACAAGTTAAATTGATGTTTTAAGCAGAACAAGGAAAAGCACTTTAAAAGGCCATATTTGAATTT
>NW_021288845.1:0-587 GCF_002162155.2 Triticum dicoccoides
GTGGCCCCCCCTCACGGACGACGATGACACGGTAGTAGACGTTCTGCGGTAACGATGCGGCGTCAATATTACTAAATACTCGGAGCGCGATAAAATCATGAGTTTTTTTGCACGACGTGGGCACATGTGCTATAGGAACGATGGTATTTTTTCATAATTTTTGGTGATGGAGAAGTATCCGAAAAATTCCCTCTACGCGGATTGCCCTTTGCGCGTCTACGGCTGTGGCCGGCGGCCTCCGGGGGCTAGCATGCCGCCAAATCTTGCGTAGGCGGCCTCTCACAAGTATGGAAGTGTTGTGGCGGTTGCAAACGCCCGGCACGCGTGTCCGGGGTGTGCCCCCCCTCAGGGACGGCGCAGCCGCCGGCACCTAGAGGGGGGAAACGGACGTGTGGGGTCTACACGGAGGGGATCTTGCTGTGGGTCTGGCCCGGATGTTGCTCCAAAGTGCTCCTATGGGCTGACCTAACACAACCGGGTGGGGAGGTCCACTAGTCAAAGCCCGTCCGTGCAAAGTCAAAGGGCTAGATCCCGTGGTCAAACGCTACAGGGTTAGGCGGGACGGGGGCACTGTGGGGGGGGTAGCA
>NW_021288845.1:597-1344 GCF_002162155.2 Triticum dicoccoides
CCCCCCCCCCCTCACGGACGGCGATGACACGGTAGTAGACGTTCTGCGGTAACGATGCGGCGTCAATATTACTAAATACTCGGAGCCCGATAAAATCATGAGTTTTTTTGCACGACGTGGGCACATGGGCTATAGGAACGATGGTATTTTTTCATAATTTTTGGTGATGGAGAAGTATCTGAAAAATTCCCTCTACGCGGATTGCGCTTCGCGCGTCTACGGCTGTGGCCGGCGGCCTCCGGGGGCTAGCATGCCGCCAAATCTTGCGTAGGCGGCCTCTCACAAGTCTGGAACTGTTTTGGCGGTTGCAAACGCCCGGCACGCGTGTCCGGGATGTGCCCCCCCTCACGGACGGCGCCGCCGCCGGCACCTGGAGGGGGGAAACGGACGCGTGGGGTCTACACGGATGGGATCTTGCTGTGGGTCTGGCCCGGATGTTGCTCCAAAGTGTTCCTATGGGCTGACCTAACACAACCGGGTGGGGAGGTCCACTGGTCAAAGCCCGTCCGTGCAAAGTCAAAGGGCTAGATCCCGTGGTCAAACGCTACAGGGTTAGGCGGGACGAGGGCATTGGGGGGGGGGGTAGCAATGCCACCGGAGCGTCGCATCGGGCCCTCATACATGCGGGGTGGTGTGGTGGCATGTCTGAAGAGGCGAGACGCGTCTCCGGTGCGTGGCCCCCCCTCACGGACGGCGATGACACGGTAGACCACACGGGCGTGGCTGCCGCCGTGTCCCGAAGGGGGG
>NW_021288846.1:0-1162 GCF_002162155.2 Triticum dicoccoides
GGACTTCAAACCAAATGTTTACTAGATGCATTAGCTCAAACAACATCACATCTACATGCCATGTTCATGCATCATATTGTTGCATATGATTGTGTTTTGATTGCCGGCACCGTTCCTTCTCGATAGGTCCTGCTCCGGAGACGTTCCAGAGTACCTGTCTGTGAAGCAGTGCCTCCCTTGTTGATTTACCAGGCAAGCAAACCCCCTTGTTCATTTCGATAAAACCCTACTCTCTCGCTCCTGCTCTCAGTTATTGCATTAGGACAACAACGATTCATCTGCTACTTTGTGCTGCGGTAGTTGAACCCATTCCTCTGCATGACCTGTCATTGCCACAGTAAATAATTGAAACCCACTAGCATGTGTAGGAGTTGATTGAAGCCACTGATGTGTTCCTACCATGCTATGCCTGCTATTGCTTAGAGTTGTGTCAGGTCTGGTTCATTGGGCAATGAATTGGAGTGCCACGATATGTTCTGATGCTGAGAATTAAGAGTGTGAACACGATTTGGTAAAGGTAGCGGTGAGAGGCCATGTAGGAGTACATGGTGGGTTGTCTCACTGGAACCGTCCTTAAGCCCTGAGTTCTGTGTATGTTGTCCAATGACTCGATACTACCACACATTGGGCTCCGGGCGCTCCAAGCCCTCTCGACTTATTAACCAACTTGATCTCTGTCCAGGAGTCGCAACTAGTTTCTGGTGTTTGTAGGTAGTGCTATTTTCCTACCAAGTGGCACCCGGCAGGGTGGGCTTGGGACAGACTAGGCACACGTGGCCCGGTGTACCGAGTGGCACCCGGTTGGTGGGCTCGGGAACCCTGTACACATCGTTTGGGGCCGTAAGCGACACCCCGGCCGGATCTCCTTGCGGATGGAACCCGAATAGGCGATAAACCTGGACTAGAGTCTTGTGTGGTTAGTCAGGTCGTGGCCGACACCCTCGCCAGGCTTCCGCTTGAAGGTTGCCGAGATACATGACGTGTACATGGCGGTAAGTGGCGAGAGCGTGTGTGAAGAAGTACACCCCTGCAGGGTTAACATGATCTATTCGAATAGCCGGGTCCGCGGTTATGGACTTCTTGGATGCTTACATGGTACATAGACAACTTGAAGTGGATACTCTAAAATGCTCAAGACAAGTGTGAGTGCTATGGATGGCCT
>NW_021288847.1:0-1301 GCF_002162155.2 Triticum dicoccoides
TTTTTGTGATGGAGAAGTATCTGAACACTTCCCTCTACGCGGATTGCTCTTCGCACGTCTACGACTGTGGCCGGCGGCCTCCGGGGGCTAGCATACCGTCAAATCTTGCGTAGGTGGCCTCTCACAAATCTGGAAGTGTTGAGGCGGTTGCAAACGCCCAGCACGCGTCTCCGGTGCGTGCGCCCCCCCCTCACGGCCGCCGCCGCCGCCGGCACCTGGAGGGGGGAAACGGACGCGTCGGGTCTACACGGAGTGGATGTAGCTGTGGGCCTGGCCCGGATGTTGCTTCCCGGTGTCCCTCTGGGCCGACCCGACACAACCGGGTGGAGAGGTCCACTGGTCAAAGCCCGTCCGTGCAAAGTCAAAGGGCTAGATCCCGTGGTCAAACGCTACAGGGTTAGGCGGGACGGGGGCCCTGGGGGGTAGCAATGCCACCGGAGCGTCATACCGGCCCCTCATACATGCGGGGTGGTGTTGTGGCATGTCCGAAGAGGCGGCACGCGTCTCCGGGTTGTGGCCCCCCCTCACGGACGACAATGAAACGGTAGTAGACGTTCTGCGGTAACGATGCAGCGTGAATATTATTAAATACTTGGAGCGCGATAAAATCATGAGTTTTTTACACAACGTGGGCACTTGTGCTATAGGACTGATGGTAATTTTTCATAATTTTTTGTGATGGAGAAGTATCTGAACACTTCCCTCTACGCGGATTGCTCTTCGCACGTCTACGACTGTGGCCGGCGGCCTCCGGGGGCTAGCATACCGTCAAATCTTGCGTAGGCGGCCTCTCACAAATCTGGAAGTGTTGAGGCGGTTGCAAATGCCCAGCACGCGTCTCCGGTGCGTGCCCCCCCCCCCTCACGGACGCCGCCGCCGCCGGCACCTGGAGGGGGGAAACGGACGCGTCGGGTCTACACGGAGTGGATGTAGCTGTGGGTTTGGCCCGGATGTTGCTCCAAAGTGTTCCTCTGGGCCGACCTAACACAACCGGGTGGAGCGGTCCACTGGTCAAAGCCCGTCCGTGCAAAGTCAAAGGGCTAGATCCCGTGGTCAAACGCTACAGGGTTAGGCGGGACGGGGGCCCTGGGGGGGTAGCAATGCCACCGGAGCATCGTACCGGGCCCTCATACATGCGGGGTGGTGTTGTGGCATGTCCGAAGAGGCGGCACGCATCTCCGGGTTGTGGCCCCCCCTCACGGACGGCAATGAAAACGGTAGTAGACGTTCTGCGGTAACGATGCAGCGTGAATATTATTAAATACTTGGAGCACGATAAAATCATGAGTTTTTTACACAAC
>NW_021288848.1:0-1494 GCF_002162155.2 Triticum dicoccoides
TATGCGTAGTTCTTCTTGCACGAGTAGAACACAATTGGTTGTGGGCGTAGATTTGTCAACTTTCTTGCCGCTACTAGTCTTATCTTGCTTCAGCGGTATTGTGGGATGAAGCGGCCCGGACCAACCTTACACGTACGCTTACGTGAGACCGGTTCCACCGACTAACATGCACAAGTTGCATAAGGTGGCTGGCGGGTGTCTGTCTCTCCCACTTTAGTTGAAGCGGATTCGATGAAAAGGGTCCTTATGAAGGGTAAATAGAAGTTGACAAATCACGTTGTGGTTTCACGTAGGTAAGAAAACGTTCTTGCTAGAACCCTACTTCAGCCACGTAAAACTTGCAAACAACAATTAGAGGACGTCTAACTTGTTTTTGCAGCAAGTGCTTTGTGATATGATATGGCCAAAGTTGTGATGAATGATGAATGATCTATATGTCTTGTATGAGATGTTCATGCTATTGTAATAGGAATCACGACTTGCATGTCGATGAGTATGACAACCGGCAGAAGCCATAGGAGTTGTCTTTATTTTTGTATGACCTGCGTGTCATTAAAGAACGCCATGTAAACTACTTTACTTTATTACTAAACGCGTTAGTCATAGAAGTAGAAGTAGTCGTTGGCGTGACAACTTCATGAAGACACGATGATGGAGATCATGATGATGGAGATCATGGTGTCGTGCCGGTGACAAGATGATCATGGAGCCCCGAAGATGAAGATCAAAGGAGCTATATGATATTGGCCATATCATGTCACTACTTTATATAATTGCATGTGATGTTTATTATGTTTTATGCATCTTGTTTACTTAGAATGACGGTAGTAAATAAGATGATCCCTTACAAAATTTCAAGAAGTGTTCTCCCCTAACTGTGCACCGTTGTTACAGTTCGTCGTTTCGAAGCACCACGTGATGATCGGGTGTGATAGATTCTTACGTTCACATACAACGGGTGTAAGACAGTTTTACACAGCGAAAACACTTAGGGTTAACTTGACGAGCCTAGCATGTATAGACATGGCCTCGGAACACGGAGACCGAAAGGTCGAACACGAGTCGTATGGAAGATACGATCTACATGAGAATGTTCACCGACGATGACTAGTCCGTCTCACGTGATGATCGGACACGGCCTAGTCGACTCGGATCGTGTAACACTTAGATGACCAAAGGGATGTCAAATCTGAGTGGGAGTTCATTATAATTTGATTAGATGAACTTAATTATCATGAACTTAGTCTAAATTTTTACAATATGTCTTGTAGATCAAATGGCCAACGTAGTCCTCAACTTCAACGCGTTCCTAGAGAAAACCAAGCTGAAAGACGATGGCAGCAACTATACGGACTGGGTCCGGAACCTGAGGATCATCCTCATAGCTGCCAAGAAAGATTATGTCCTACAAGCACCGCTTGGTGACGCACCCATTCTCCCTGCGGAACAAGACGTTATGAACGCTTGGCAGGCACGTTCCGATGACTACTCCCT
>NW_021288849.1:0-1351 GCF_002162155.2 Triticum dicoccoides
TGGTGAAAACCACGCGGGTACTTACCAATGGACTGAACATTTGTTTTTTAGTGAATACACAAACAATTTTTTAACAGGATGTACATACACTTACAATATTCATGAACATCGGAAGTGAATGAATGTTTATTTTGAAAATATCCAAACAATAATTGTGATAGTCATAATACTTAATATTGGAACCAATAAGTATGATATTAATTTGTGTTCCATCTGCTGCATGTGATGGTGACACATAATTTATAGATCTGGCCTCCTCAGTGTTGAATGGCACCACCCAGATGTTGCATGTTTGTGGTCGTAGGTGCACGTTATCAATATGACGAGTCAGAATCAAAATTGAATTGAAATGAAAATAGTTGCTCAGCTAAAAAATGTTTACTCTCCCGTTTGCAACGCACAGAAACCATGCATTTGTAAGAACTTTCTCTTGTATTGAGCATTTCGGCATATCCACACAATGCTTTATACCACCTACACTTTTGGATTGAACAAGTGTCGCGTCCACAACGACCTAGCTCAAGCGCACCAGTTTAATCACACCATGCCTTAAACCACAGACACTTTGTATTAGACATGTGTGACGTCCTCACCGTCCTGGCTTTCAGAAATAAATATCCTGTGGAACATCCGAGCATCGATATAAAAATCACGTTGATCAACCGTAACTTCGAGTGAACCCGAATGTGCACAAGGATACGAAATCAGACAATAACAAATAACAACGAAAGCACACACGATGATCAACCCTACAAAACAGGGGTTCGTCACACACTTGCTCGACTCAACTATTAGAACGTAGAATTGTCTCGACTCTTGAAACTCTCAAACCCATTTGTAAAAAATGATTTAGAAGGCTAATTCAAATACTAATCACTTAACATAGTGTGTATGCCTAGCCATGTACTGGCATCTTTCATATACTTGTAAACATGGATCCATCAGTCCTTTTCTCAGAGTCCAGTTTATGTACATAACATGCCAAAAGAATTTCCAACCTACAGCTGCCTAATTCTATTCTTATAGGCAGTTTGGCAGATTGATGCTTGTCCAACAAGGACATCCGCAATATCCATGGCACAAACATCAACCCGAATGGTCCGAATAATTGTCCTTGTTAGATAAGCATCAATCTGCCCAACTGCCTATACGAATAGAATTAGGCATCTGTAGGTTGGAAATTATTTCAGCCTCTTATGTACATAAAGAGATAGAGACTGATGGATCCATGTTTACAAGTATATGAAAGATGCCAATATACGGTTAGGCATGAACACTGTTGTAAGTGATTAGTATTTGAAGTAGTCTTCTTAATTATTTTTAACGAATAGGTTCGAGAGCTTCAAGAGTC
>NW_021288850.1:0-981 GCF_002162155.2 Triticum dicoccoides
TGATGGGATCCGGTGCTTTAGTGCTGGTATGATCGCATCCGACATGTTACCCCGGTCTTCGTCCCTTATCCTTGCCCCTCCCAGCTCCACTACAAAGACGATTGTACATTGCTTTGGCCGCTCCCTCTCAACTACGGAGACGAGTTTAACGCGGTTTCCACCCCTCCCTCTCAACCGCACCAGTGCACGCTTGCCGCGCCACAACGCCGACGCTGGACCCGTGAATCGTGAGCACCCAGCTATGACTTACCGCACTCGTGCAAAATAATAAAACACGGTAAATATATTACTTACACGTGCGTTTTGTTTTGCAATCGGCGCGAAAAAAATTAAAAAAGGAATGCCACACGAGGACTTCCCAGGAGGTCACCCATCCTAGTACTACTCTCGCCTAAGCACGCTTAACTTCGGAGTTCTGATGGGATCCGGTGCTTTAGTGCTGGTATGATCGCATTCGACATGTTACCCCGGTCTTCTTCCCTTATCCTTGCCCCTCCCAGCTCCACTACAAAGACGATTGTACATTGCTTTGGCCGCTCCCTCTCAACTACGGAGACGAGTTTAACGTGGTTTTCACCCCTCCCTCTCAACCGCACCAGTGCACGCTTGCCGCGCCACAACGCCGACGCTGGACCCGTGAATCGTGAGCACCCAGCTATGACTTACCGCACTCGTGCAAAATAATAAAACACGGTAAATATATTACTTACACGTGCGTTTTGTTTTGCAAGCGGCGCGAAAAAAATTAAAAAGGGAATGCAACACGAGGACTTCCCAGGAGGTCACCCATCCTAGTACTACTCTCGCCCAAGCACGCTTAACTTCGGAGTTCTGATGGGATCCGGTGCTTTAGTGCTGGTATGATCGCATCCGACATGTTACCCCGGTCTTCGTCCCTTATCCTTGCCCCTCCCAGCTCCACTACAAAGACGATTGTACATTGCTTTGGCCGCTCCCTCTCAACTACGGAGACGAGTTTAA
>NW_021288851.1:0-1343 GCF_002162155.2 Triticum dicoccoides
CGGATTGAGAGATATGAAGTCTCCAATAAGTTCTACAGCTGCAAGATGGAGGAGAATAGTTCTGTCAGTGAGCATATACTCAAAATGTCTGGGTATAATAATCACTTGATTCAACTGGGAGTTAATCTTCCGGATGATAGCGTCATTGACAGAATTCTCCAATCACTGCCACCAAGCTACAAGAGCTTTGTGATGAACTATAATATGCAAGGGATGAACAAGACTATTCCCGAGCTCTTCGCGATGCTGAAAGCCGCGGAGGTAGAAATCAAAAAGGAGCATCAAGTGTTGATGGTCAACAAGACCACTGGTTTCAAGAAAAGGGGCAAAGGGAAGAAGAAGGGGAACTTCAAAAGGAACGGCAAACAAGTTGCTGCTCAAGTGAAGAAACCCAAGTCTGGACCTAAGCCTGAAACTGAGTGCTTCTACTGCAAGCAGGCTGGACACTGGAAGCGGAACTGCCCCGAGTATTTGGCGGATAAGAAGGATGGCAAAGTGAACAAAGGTATATGTGATATACATGTTATTGATGTGTACCTTACTAATGCTCGCAGTAGCACCTGGGTATTTGATACTGGTTCTGTTGCTAACATTTGCAACTCGAAACAGGGACTACGGATTAAGCGAAGATTAGCTAAGAACGAGGTGACGATGCGCGTGGGAAATGGTTCCAAAGTCGATGTGATCGCGGTCGGCATGCTACCTCTACATCTACCATCGGGATTAGTTTTAGACCTGAATAATTGTTATTTGGTGCCTGCGTTGAGCATGAACATTATATCTGGATCTTGTTTGATGCAAGACGGTTATTCATTTAAATCAGAGAATAATGGTTGTTCTATTTATATGAGTAATATCTTTTATGGTCATGCACCCTTGAAGAGTGGTCTATTTTTATTAAATCTCGATAGTAATGATACACATATTCATAATGTTGAAGCCAAAAGATGCAGAGTTGATAATGATAGTGCAACATATTTGTGGCACTGCCGTTTAGGTCATATCGGTGTAAAACGCATGAAGAAACTCCATACTGATGGACTTCTGGAATCACTTGATTATGAATCACTTGGTACTTGCGAACCGTGCCTCATGGGCAAGATGACCAAAACACCGTTCTCCGGATCTATGGAGAGAGCAACAGATTTGTTGGAAATCATACATACAGATGTATGTGGTCCGATGAATGTTGAGGCTCGTGGTGGATATCGTTATTTCCTCACCTTCACAGATGATTTGAGCAGATATGGGTATATCTACTTGATGAAGCACAAGTCTGAAACATTTGAAAAGTTCAAAGAATTTCAGAGTGAAGTAGAAAATCATCGTAACAAGAAAATAAA
>NW_021288852.1:0-1616 GCF_002162155.2 Triticum dicoccoides
TATTAGCAACAGAACCAGTATCAAATACCCAGGTGCTACTGCGAGCATTGGTAAGGTACACATCAATAACATGTATATCACATATACCTTTGTTCACCTTGCCATCCTTCTTATCCGCCAAATACTTGGGGCAGTTCCGCTTCCAGTGACCAGTCTGCTTGCAGTAGAAGCACTCAGTTTCAGGCTTAGGTCTAGACTTGGGTTTCTTCTCTTGAGCAGCAACTTGCTTGCCGTTCTTTTTGAAGTTCCCCTTTTTCTTCCCTTTGCCCTTTTTCTTGAAACTAGTGGTCTTGTTAACCATCAACACTTGATGCTCCTTCTTGATTTCTACCTCCGCAGCTTTTAGCATTGCGAAGAGCTCGGGAATAGTCTTGTTCATCCCTTGCATATTATAGTTCATCACGAAGCTCTTGTAGCTTGGTGGCAGTGATTGGAGAATTCTGTCAATGACGCAATCATCTGGAAGACTAACTCCCAATTGAATCAAGTGATTATTATACCCAGACATTTTGAGTATATGCTCACTGACAGAACTGTTCTCTTCCATCTTGCAGCTATAGAACTTATTGGAGACTTCATATCTCTCAATCCGGGCATTTCCTTGAAATATTAACTTCAACTCCTGGAACATCTCATATGCTCCATGACGTTCAAAACGTCGTTGAAGTCCCGATTCTAAGCCGTAAAGCATGGCACACTGAATTATCGAGTAGTCATCAGCTTTGCTCTGCCAGACGTTCATAACATCTGGCGTTGCTCCAGCAGCAGGCCTGGCACCCAGCGGTGCTTCCAGGACGTAATTCTTCTGTGCAGCAATGAGGATAATCCTCAAGTTACGGACCCAGTCCGTGTAATTGCTACCATCATCTTTCAACTTTGCTTTCTCAAGGAACGCATTAAAATTTAACGGAACAACAGCACGAGCCATCTATCTACAATCAACATAAACAAGGAAGATACTATCAGGGACTAAGTTCATGATAAATTTTAAGTTCAATTAATCATATTATTAAAGAACTCCCACTTAGATAGACATCCCTCTAATCCTCTAAGTGATCACGTGATCCAAATCAACTAAACCATGTCCGATCATCACGTGAGATGGAGTAGTTTCATCGGTGAACATCATTATGTTGATCATATCTATTATATGATTCACGCTCGACCTTTCGGTCTCCGTGTTCCGAGGCCATATCTGCATATGCTAGGCTCGTCAAGTTTAACCTGAGTATTCTGCGTGCGCAACTGTTTTGCACCCGTTGTATTTGAACGTAGAGCCTATCACACCCGATCATCACGTGGTGTCTCAGCACGAAGAACTTTTGCAACGGTGCATACTCAGGGAGAACACTTCTTGATAATTTAGTGAGAGATCATCTTATAATGCTACCGTCAATCAAAGCAAGATAAGATGCATAAAAAGATAAACATCACATGCAATCAATATAAGTGATATGATATGGCCATCATTATCTTGTGCTTGTGATCTCCATCTCCGAAGCACCGTCATGATCACCATCGTCACCGGCGCGACACCTTGATCTCCATCGTAGCATCGTTGTCGTCTCGCCAATCTTATGCTTCCACGACTATCACTACCGTTTAGTAATAAAGTA
>NW_021288854.1:0-1077 GCF_002162155.2 Triticum dicoccoides
CGGTAAACACACTCCCCTGTCTCCGGGTTCAGCGTTCCCCCATGCCCGTACCACCAGCTTTTGGCCCTTGGGTCCCATCCCTCCGTACCTGGACGGATTCCTCGCGCCCTCAGCTCGTTCTCCATCTTCTCCAACCTAGGCACCCAAATGCGATACCCTCCTGGCCCCATAACATGATTGTACTCCTTCTTAGCCGCATTTTCCTTATTTTTTTCGATATTTGAATGAACTGCTCCGATTTCTTTTGCTTCACAAATTCTGGCCAATCATGTTTCAGTTTCTCATATTGTCCTTTGAAATCCGGAGTCTTGTTCTGCTTGACAAAGTCATGGGCTAGATTTTGCTTGAATTTCCGGAATGCGTCGGCCATCTTATGAAGAGCGAACTGTTTGACTAGCCTCCTCCTCTCCTTGTTTTCCTCAATCTTGTTACCCTCCTGATCGAATTTGTTGTATTCCGGAGGTAGAACGAAATGTTCCATAAGCTTCTTGAAGCAATCTTTTTTTGTTCTCTTATCGACAAAAGTGAAACCATCAATTCGTGCCTTCTTTGGCTCATTCCACTCCTGGACGGTGATCGAGACGTTGTCTCTAACAATGGCTCCGCATTGGCTGACAAACTTGGTGGCGTTCTTGCGGGGCTCCAGCGGCCTGCCAGTTGCACTGTCGACAACCTCGATGGTGCATGTTTCTCCTTGTTTCATCGTCTTGGTTGCGCCACGCTTTGACGACGTACTCGATTGTTTCGACGATCCGGCCGAGGGCTAAAATAAGAAAGAGAGTCGCGCGCGTTAGTACACACATATTTATTCAAATCAGTTAGTTTGTATCACCAGAGGCTCAATGTATATATATACCTCGGCGCCGGAGGTGGTTGCTACTTCCATTTGAAGATCGTCGTTTATCGACGTTTGTTCGGCATCATCTTGCTGACGGCGCCCTTCATCTTCACCGTCAAGGTTCAGATAAGAAGAGATATCATCTTCTTCTTCTCCGGTCGGCACATATAGAATATCGCCGTTTATGATGCCGAACATATGTGCTTCACCGTCCGGATCATAGTTGTCCATAATCGGGT
>NW_021288855.1:0-1116 GCF_002162155.2 Triticum dicoccoides
CGGCGCCGAGGTATATATATATACATTGAGCCTCTGGTGATACAAACTAACTGATTTGAATAAATATGTGTGGACTAACGCGCGCGACTCTCTTTCTTATTTTAGCCCTCGGCCGGATCGTCGAAACAATCGAGTACGTCGTCAAAGCGTGGCGCAACCAAGACGATGAAACAAGGAGAAACATGCACCATCGAGGTTGTCGACAGTGCAACCGGCAGGCCGCTGGAGCCCCGCAAGAACGCCACCAAGTTTGTCAACCAATGCGGAGCCATTGTTAGAGACAACGTCTCGATCACCGTCCAGGAGTGGAATAAGCCAAAGAAGGCACGAATTGCTGGTTTCACTTTTGTCGATAAGAGAACAAAAAAAGATTGCTTCAAGAAGCTTATGGAACATTTCGTTCTACCTCCGGAATACAACAAATTCGATAAGGAGGGTAACAAGATTGAGGAAAACAAGGAGAGGAGGAGGCTAGTCAAACAGTTCGCTCTTCATAAGATGGCCGACGCATTCCGGAAATTCAAGCAAAATCTAGCCCATGACTTTGTCAAGCAGAACAAGACTCCGGATTTCAAAGGACAATATGAGAAACTGAAACATGATTGGCCAGAATTTGTGAAGCAAAAGAAATCGGAGCAGTTCATTCAAATATCAAAAAAAATAAGGAAAATGCGGCTAAGAAGGAGTACAATCATATTATGGGGCCAGGAGGGTATTGCCTTTGGGAGCCTAGGTGGGAGAAGATGGAGAACGAGCTGAGGGCGCGAGGAATCCGTCCAGGTACGGAGGGATGGGACCCAAGGGCCAAAAGCTGGTGGTACGGGCATGGGGGAACGCTGAACCCGGAGACAGGGGACTGTGTTTACCGGGGCAAAATAATTAAACCCACCCAAGCCCTTATTGACGCAATGAGGGATGCTCAAGAGGGGAAGATCAAGTTCAACAGAGAGAACGACGCGCTGACAAAAGCCCTCGGGAATCCTGAACACGGAGGACGTGTACGAGGCATGGGGCACATTCCGTGGAAAATAGGGTTCCCCCAGAACGATGACCCGTACGGTTACAGAAGCCGGAAGAGAAAGATGGATCGGGAAGCAGATGTTGTGGCGCGGTTGG
>NW_021288856.1:0-707 GCF_002162155.2 Triticum dicoccoides
TTAGGTGTTTCTGAGTGTTTTGAGACAGGTGCCATTATAGGCAGTTTTTTTTGACCCGTTTCCAGTTTTTGGGTCCGGGCAGTCGAAAAAAAAAAAATTGGTCGAAAAATTTCGTGCCCATCCTGTCAGTTTGAGCTAGGAAGAGTTTTGAGACACTCGCCATTATAGTGATTTTTTGCAAAAAAAAAAGCAGCGCAAAAAAAAAGAGCGCAACAAAAAAAAAAGAGCGAAAAAAAAATTCAGAGTGTGCTTTTCCCTTATTTACGTGCCGCGCCGTGATTTTGTTGGTGTTCTAGGCTCGCGTCTCTAGCACAGTCTAGCCTAGGACCAGCACAGTACCGTCGTTGAGCGTTTATTCAACTTTGCATCTCTGAATTGATTATTGCTGACCCTTTTTGCTACCATAGTATAAGCCTTCCCAGCTCCACATACATCTACGTCGTGCGTTTGACTCTCCCTGGTAATCGCTCTATCCAAGCTTTGAGAGTTTTGACTACAACGGTTGCCGATCACCGCCTGTTGCTGGGTAAGAACTGGTAAGAATTTGAGTTTTGCTTGACGGATTTGTGACACCCACCACCACCACTTGTTCGTAGTCTGTAGGATCATATTCTTGTGTGTTTCTATTGCTGCTAACCATGCCAGGATCACAAGCCGACGAGATTGACTGGGAGAATTTATCGAACAAGGAGCTTCATGATAAGTTT
>NW_021288857.1:0-1372 GCF_002162155.2 Triticum dicoccoides
CCATGTAGGAGTACATGGTGGGTTGTCTCATTGCAGCCGTCCTCAGGAACTGAGTTCTGTGTTTGTGATCCATGATTCAGCTACTACCACGCATTGGGCCCGAAACCAATGGACCCTCTCGGCTTCTTGATCACCCTTGTCCTCTGTCCAGGAGTTGCAAGTAGTTTCTGGTGTTTGTAGTATGCTGGAGGCCGTGCACAGCGCTGACCGTAGGGGTGGGCTGTGATGCGGTAGGCACGTGGCACGGTGTACCGGGCGCCCGTTTGGTGTCTCGGGAACCCTGTTCACATCGTTTGGGGCTGTGAGCGAAACTCCGGCCGGATCTCCTCATGGATGGAACCCGAATAGGCGATAAACCTGGACTAGAGACTTGAGTGTTTAGGCAGGCCGTGGCCGACACCCACGTTGGGCTTCCGCTTGAAGGTTGCCGAGTACATGTCGTGTAAACGATGGTAAGTGGTGAGAGCGTGTATGAAGAAGTACACCCCTGCAGGGTTAACCTAATCTATTCGAATAGCCGTGTCCGCGGAAAAGGACTTCTGGATTGCTTATATCAGTTCATAGACAAGTGAAAGTGGATACTCTAAAATGCGCAAGATAAGCGTGAGTGCTATGGATGGCGTTCTCGTAGGGAGACGGGAGCGGATCCATAGTGGTGTATTGATATGGTGAATATGTGGACTCGTGTGCGCCACCTCAAAAGAGTCGCTTGCAGTCGTAGTTTAGGATAGCCACCGAGTCAAAGCTGGCTTGCTGCAGTTAAACCCCACCATCCCCTTGTTGAAAATGATGCATATGTAGTTAGTTCTGATGTAAGTCTTGCTGGGTACATTTGTACTCACGTTTGCCTATTTCATGTTTTGCAGAGAGACTTCGGTCTCACTAGTAGTTCCGCGTGGACTTCGACGTTTAGCTTGATACCTCAGCTATGATCTTGTGCCCTCGGCAGGATCTGATAGATAGTCAGGCTTCTCAGCCTTTTTCATTTATAGATGTCTGTACTCAGACATGATAGCTTCCGCTTGTGCTTTGACTTGTATGCTCTGAGTGTTGGGTCATGAGACCCATGTTTGTAATGTCTCGCTCCTCGGAGCCTATTGAATAAACTACTTGAGTCGTAGAGTCATTTTGTGATGCCATGTTGTATTGCACATATCGAGCATATTGTGTGTATGTTATTGAAATGCTTGGTATGTGTGGGATCTGACTATCTAGTTGTTTATCTTTAGTAGCCTCTCTTACCGGGAAATGTCTCCTAGTGTTTCCACCGAGCCATGGTAGCTTGCTACTGCTCCGGAACACTTAGGCTGGCCGGCATGTGTCCTTCTTCGTTCCTGTGTCTGTCCCTTCGGGGAAATGTCACGCGATGAAT
>NW_021288858.1:0-1474 GCF_002162155.2 Triticum dicoccoides
ACACAGTAGGACATGTTCACACACCTCTGATTCATCCCCGATGAATCAGACCTGACTCAACTCTAAGCAGTAGCAGGCATGACAAGCAAACATGAATGAGTAGGCACAACAGGGCTCAAACAACTCCTACTCATGCTAGTGGGTTTCATCTATTTACTGTGGCAATGACAGGTCATGCAAAGGATAAAGGGGTTCAGCTACCGCAGCAAGTAACAGTTGAATCGTTGTTGTCCTAATGCATTAAAAGAGAGCAGGAGCGAGAGAGTAGGATTGTATCGGAATGAACAAAGGGGTTTTGCTTGCCTGGCACTTCTGAAGATAACATTGAGTCTTCATCAGTGTCAACGATCACATCATCGGTATCACGTCTATCGAGAGGGGACAAATACCGGCAACACAGAAGGGAACACAATCAATGCAATGCACAATATGATGCATGATCATGACATGGCAAAATGAATGTGTTTTGGGCTAATGCAACTAGCAACAGACTAAATGAAGTTGGTTTGAATACAAGATTCAAATTCAAACTCCATATGTGATTATTCAAATGCCATTTAATTGATTTGTGCTAAACAGCAGCTATAAGTTGTTCTAACATGCATGAAAGTGGTACAGATGGATTCCTTGAATTTTTCTGATAATTTTTCATATATAATTTATTTCATTTGGAGTTACGGTTGAATTTATATGATTTTTAGAAGTTTAGGACATTTTCTGAAAATAATAAATCATTTAAGAATTATTTAAATTCCAGAAAACATTTACTGCGTCAGCAGTGCGTCACCGTGACGTCAGCAGGTCAACAGACGCTGCTGCTGGTCAACCTGACGTGTGGGGGCCACACGTCAGTGACACAGGGTTGTTTAACTCACTGACAGGTGGGACAGGTCAACGGCCACGTCAGCTAGGTCAACTCCGACGCGTGGGGCCACTGTGGTTAACTTAAACTAAACAGGGGTTAAACCGTGGTTAGCTAAGGGCGTGGGGCCCATATGTCATCAACACGCGACACTGACTAAACGCGATTAGCACCTAAACTAATGGTGCCACGTCAGCCACCGGAGACCAGCCGGCGGCGACCACAGGACACGGCGGGGGCACGCCGGACTTACGCTAGAGGCGTCAGCTTGGCGCGCTGAGGGCACCAGGGGATGGCCCTTGCTCTCGCGCATCCAGAGGACCAAGTGGGAGGTCGTGGGGTCGCCGGAACTCATGCCGGCGACGAGCTTTGGCGGCGATGGTGTTCGGTGGTGCTCGGGCGCGTCGCTACGGTGCATCAGTGAGCAAATGGAGAGGCTGGGCAGCACCTGCTAGACATGGGGAGCACTAAGAGCAGCACAGTGAGGCCAGGGGAGCACGGAGGCTATGCGTGCAGCAGCAATGGCGGACGGTGGCTTCGGTGCTCGTGGGGAACGGCGCTACGGCACGGAGGAGAGCATGCTGAGTTAGGGGAGAAGGTCAGTGGCTCACG
>NW_021288859.1:0-1602 GCF_002162155.2 Triticum dicoccoides
GTGGAAATCGCTCTGGGACGCCAAAACGGTGAGTAATAGTACACAAAACGACCAGAAATTGGCCAAAATTGTGAGTGTCATTGACCGACACGTAAATGCACCACGGGGTTCGTAAATCGTGGAAATCACGCTTGGACCCAAGAACAGAGTAGTAGTCCAAGAAACGGGCCAGAACCGGCCAAAACTGCGAGTGTTGATGACCGACACGTAAATGCACCCTGCGGTTTGTTAACCGTGGAAATCACTCCGGGGCCCCAAAACAGGGAGTAATAGTCCATGAAACAGGCCAGAATCAGCCAAAACTGTGAGTGTTGATGACTAACACGTAAGTGCGCCTTGGGGATAAACCACTATGGAAATCACTTCAGGACTAGAAAACGGTGACTAAAAGTCCACAAAATGCGTTAGAATTGGCCAAAACTGTGAGTGTTCATAACCAACACGTAAGCGCACCCAGGGGTTCGTTAATCGTGGAAATTATTCGGGCCCCCAAAACAATGAGTAATTGTCCACGAAACGGGCCAGAATTGGCCAAAACTACTAGTATTGATGACCGACATGTAAACGCACCCCGCGGTTCGTTAATCGTGGAAATCACACTGGGGCCCCAAAACAGTGAGTGTTGATTACCGACACCTAAACGCACCTTGGGGTTCAACAACTATGGAAATCGCTTCGGGACCCCTAAATGGTGAGTAATAGCCCACGAATCGCGTCAGAATTGGCCAAAACTGTGAGTGTTGACGACAGACACGCAAACGCACTACGGGGATTGTCAATCGTGGAAATCGCTCTGGGACGCCCAAACGGTGAGTAATAGTGCACGAAACGGACGAGAATTGGCCAAAATTGTGAGTGTTTATGACCGACACGTAAATGCACCCTGGAGTTCGTCAATCGTGGAAATCACTCCGGGACGCCAAAACTAAGTAATAATGCAAGAAATGGGCCAAAATCGGCCCAAAGTGCGCTTGTTGATGATCGACACGTAAGCGCACCATGGGGTCAAACAACCGTGGAAATCACTTCGGGGCCCCAAAATGGTGAGTAATAGTCCATGAAACGGGCCAGAATCGGCCAAAACTGTGAGTGTTGATGACCGACACGTAAACGGACCTTAGAGTTCAACCACTATGGAATCGCTTCGGGACCCCTAAATGACGGGTAATTGTCCACGAATCGCGTCAGAATTGGCCAAAACTGTGAGTGCTGGCGACAGAGACGCAAACGCACCTCGGGGATTGTATATCGTGGAAATCGCCCTGGGACGCCAAATCGGTGTGTAATAGTACACAAAACGGACCAGAAATTGGCCAAATTTGTGAGTGTCATTGACCGACACGTAAACGCACCACGGGGTTTGTAAATCGTGGAAATCACGCTTGGACACAAAAACAGAGTAATAGTCCAAGAAACGGGCCAGAATCGAACAAAACTGTGAGTGTTGATGACCGACACGTAAACGGACCTTAGGGTTCAACCACTATGGAATCGCTTCGGGACCCCTAAATGATGAGTAATAGTCCATGAATCGCGTCAGAATTGGCCAAAACTGTGAGTGTTGGCGACAGAGACGTAAACGCATGCCGGGGATTGTAAATC
>NW_021288860.1:0-2501 GCF_002162155.2 Triticum dicoccoides
GCTTCGGGACCCCTAAATGGTGAGTAATAGCCCACGAATCGCCTCATAATTGGCCAAAACTGTGAGTGTTGACGACAGACAAGCAAACGCACTACGGGGATTGTCAATTGTGGAAATCGCTCTAGGGCGCCCAAACGGTGAGTAATAGTGCACGAAACGGACGAGAATTGGCCAAAATTGTGAGTGTTTATGACCGACACGTAAACGCACCCCGGAGTTCGTCAATCGTGGAAATCACTCCGGGACCCCAAAACTAAGTAATAATGCAAGAAATGGGCCAAAATCGGCCCAAAGTGCGCTTGTTGATGATCGACATGTAAGCGCACCATGGGGTTAAACCAACCGTGGAAATCACTTTGGGGCCCCAAAACGGTGAGTAATAGTCCATGAAACGGGCCAGAATCTGCCAAAACTGTGAGTGTTGATGACCGACACGTAAAGGGACCTTAGGGTTCAACCACTATGGAATCGCTTCGGGACCTCTAAATGATGAGTAATATTTCATGAATCGCGTCAGAATTGGCCAAAACTGTGAGTGTTGACTACAGAGATGCAAACACACCCCGGGGATTGTAAATCATGGAAAATCGCTCTGGGATGCCAAAACGGTGAGTAATAGTGCACGAAACGGACCAGAAATTGGCCAAAGTTGTGAGTGTCATTGACCGACACGTAAATGCACCACTGGGTTCGTAAATCGTGGAAATCACGCTTGGACCCAAAAACAGAGTAATAGTCAAAGAAACGGGCCAGAATCGGCAAAACTGCGAGTGTTGATGACCGACACGTAAATGCACCCTGCGATTCGTTAACCGTGGAAATCACTCTGGGCCCCAAAACAGTGAGTAATAGTCCATGAAACAGGCCAGAATCAGCCAAAACTGTGAGTGTTGATGACTAACACGTAAGTGAGCCTTGGGGTTCAACAACTATGGAATCACTTCAGGACCAGAAAACTGTGACTAAAAGTCCACAAAACGCGTTAGAATTGGCCAAAACTGTGAGTGTTCATAACCGACACATAAGTGCACCCGGGGGTTCGTTAGTCGTGGAAATCATTCCGGGGCCCCAAAACAGTGAGTAATTCTCCACGAAACGGGCCAGAATTGGCCAAAACTACTAGTACTGATGACCGACATGTAAACGCACCCCGCGGTTCGTTAATCGTGGAAATCACACCGGGGCCCCAAAACAGTGAGTGTTGATGACCGACACCTAAACGCACCTTGGGGTTCAACAACTATGGAAATCGCTTCGGGATCCCTAAATGGTGAGTAATAGCCCACGAATCGCGTCAGAATTGGCCAAAACTCTGAGTCTTGACGAAAGACACGCAAATGCACTCCGGGGATTGTCAATCGTGGAAATCGCTCTAGGACGCCCAAACGGTGAGTAATAGTGCACGAAACGGACGAGAATTGGCCAAAATTGTGAGTGTTTATGACCGACACGTAAACGCACCCCGGAGTTCGTTAATCATGGAAATCACTCCGGGACCCCAAAACTAAGTAATAATGCAAGAAATGAGCCAAAATCGGCCCAAAGTGCGCTTGTTGATGATCGACATGTAAGCGCACCATGGGGTTAAACCAACCGTGGAAATCACTTTGGGGCCCCAAAACGGTGAGTAATAGTCCATGAAACGGGCCAGAATCGGCCAAAACTGTGAGTGTTGATGACCGACACGTAAACGGACCTTAGGGTTCAACCACTATGGAATCGCTTCGGGACCTCTAAATGATGAGTAATATTTCATGAATCGCGTCAGAATTGGCCAAACTGTGAGTGTTGACGACAGAGACGCAAACGCACCCCGGGGATTGTAAATCATGGAAAATCGCTCTGGGACGCCAAAACGGTGAGTAATAGTGCACGAAACGGACTAGAAATTGGCCAAAGTTGTGAGTGTCATTGACCGACACGTAAATGCACCACTGGGTTCGTAAATCGTGGAAATCACGCTTGGACCCAAAAACAGAGTAATAGTCAAAGAAACGGGCCAGAATTGGCAAAACTACGAGTGTTGATGACCAACACGTAAATGCACCCTGCGGTTCGTTAACCGTGGAAATCACTCTGGGGCCCGAAAACAGTGAGTAATAGTCCATGAAACAGGCCAGAATCAGCCAAAACTGTGAGTGTTGATGACTAACACGTAAGTGCGCCTTGGGGTTCAACAACTATGGAATCACTTCAGGACCAGAAAACTGTGACTAAAAGTCCACAAAACGCGTTAGAATTGGCCAAAACTGTGAGTGTTCATAACCGACACGTAAGCGCACCCGGGGGTTCGTTAATCGTGGAAATCATTCCGGGGCCCCAAAACAGTGAGTAATTGTCCACAAAACGGGCCAGAATTGGCCAAAACTACTAATATTGATGACCGACATGTAAACGCACCCCGCGGTTCGTTAATCGTGGAAATCACACCGGGGCCCCAAAACAGTGAGTGTTGATGACCGACACCTAAACGCACCTTGGGGTTCAACAACTATGGAAAT
>NW_021288861.1:0-1122 GCF_002162155.2 Triticum dicoccoides
GATGATCAAAGATTTTGGGTTTGTACAAAGTTTATGAGAAACTTGTATTTCCAAAGAAGTGAGTGGGAGCACTATAGAATTTCTGATGAGTATATGTTGTTGACATATTAATGATCAGAAATGACGTAGAATTTCTGGAAAGCATAAAGGGTTATTTGGAAAGTATTTTTCAATGGAAAACCTGGATTAAGCTACTTGAACATTGAGCATCAAGATCTATAAGGATAGATCAAAACGCTTAATAGTACTTTCAAATGAGCACATGCCTTGACGTGATCTTGAAGGTGTTCAAGATGGATCAGTCAAAGAAGGAGTTCTTGCCTGAGTTGTAAGGTATGAAGTTAAGACTTTAAGCTCGACCATGGCAGAATAGAGAGAAAGGAACGAAGGTCGTCCCCTATGCTTAAGACATAGGCTCTACAGTATGCTATGCTGTGTACCGCACCTGAAGTGTGCTTTACCATGAGTCAGTCAAGGGGTACAAGAGTGATCCAAGAATGGATCACAGGACAGCGGTCAAAGTTATCCTTAGTAACTAGTAGACTAAGGAATTTTCTCAATTATGGAGGTGGTAAAAGAGTTCGTCGTAAAGGGTTACGTCGATGCAAGCTTAACACCTATCCGGATAGCTCTGAGTAGAGATACCGGATACGTATAATGGAGCAACAATTTAGAATAGCTCCAAGTAGAACAGTTATTTGGAATAGCTCCAAATAGAACGTGGTAGCTACATCTAGGAGATGACATAGAGATTTGTAAAGCACACACGGATCTGAAAGGTTCAGACCCGTTGACTATAACCTCTCTCACAAGCATAACATGATCAAACCCAGAACTCATCGAGTGTTAATCACATGGTAAATGTGAACTAGATTATTGACTCTAGTAAACTCTTTGGGTGTTAGTCACATGGGGATGTGACCTTGAGTGTTAATCACATATCGATGTGAACTAGATTATTGACTCTAGTGCAAGTGGGAGACTGTTGGAAATATGCCCTAGAGGCAATAATAAATTGATTATTATTATATTTCCTTGTTCATGATAATCGTTTATTATCCATGCTAGAATTGTATTGATAGGAAACTCAGATACATGTGTGGATACATAGACAACACCATG
>NW_021288862.1:0-1471 GCF_002162155.2 Triticum dicoccoides
AACCCGGTGATCGCTTTTCCGCAGGGCGACGAGGAGAGGATCGCCGGGTAGGATTATGCTATGCGATGCGACTGGAGATGCGCTTGGAGATGCTACCTGGATATGCTACTTGGAGATGCTACTTGGAGGACTTCAATCTACTCTCTTCTGCATGCTGCAAGACGGAGGCTGCCAGAAGCGTAGTCTTCGACAGGATTAGCTATCCCCCTCTTATTCTGGCATTCTGCAGTTCAGTCCACTGATATGGCCTCTTTACACATATACCCATGCATATGTAGTGTAGCTCCTTGCTTGCGAGTACTTTGGATGAGTACTCACGGTTGCTTTCTCCCCCCTTTTTCCCCTTTCCTTTCTTTCTGGTTGTCGCAACCAGATGCTGGAGTCCAGGAGCCAGGAGCCAGCGTCGACGACGACTACTACATTGGAGGTGCCTACTACTACGTGGAGGCTGACGACGACGACCAGGAGTAGTTAGGAGGATCCCAGGCAGGAGGCCTGCGCCTCTTTCGATCTGTATCCCAGTTTGTGCTAGCCATCTTATGGCAACTTGTTTAACTTATGTCTGTACTCAGATATTGTTGCTTCCGCTGACTCGTCTATGATCGAGCACTTGTATTCGAGCCCTCGAGGCCCCTGGCTTGTATTATGATGCTTGTATGACTTATTTTATTTGTAGAGTTGTGTTGTGATATCTTCCCGTGAGTCCCTGATCTTGATCGTACACATTTGCGTGCATGATTAGTGTACGATTGAATCGGGGGCGTCACAAGTTGGTATCAGAGCCGACTGCCTGTAGGAATCCCCCTTCCAACTCCTTGGCCGAAGTCGAGTCTAGTCGTTGAAAAACTTTTACTAACATGGTTGTGTGGCCCATGGGCCCACGTTGCCATCGGGTGGTAGTAGGATCTTTTATTCCTCGACCTATACTCTGGGGCTCTGAACTCTCTTCTATTCGGGTTAAATGAATTTTGCTAAATCTAACATTAGGTTCTCGCAAGTACTTTCTCCCGGAGAGCCCCTCACTTCAGATGATCGTCTGCTAAACAGAAGATTCCGAAGATACTCTCTGATGTTCTCTCGAGACTTTGTGCCCATCACTTTTGCTATTCCTGACCACCGATAAATCCGTATGGATAACTACTTACACTTGCCATTCATACGATCATCCCCCATTGATCTTGTTATTACAAGATACCCCGAAGTTTTCTTTATTGTTCCGAGAGTACTTTGTGCCTACTGTCTAGCAGTTCTTTGCCACATGAATACCCCTTCAAATAAATCCTCGCACTTGTCGAGTATCCGCTCATCCCCAGTTGTTCATGTGTTTCACAAAAGTCTTCAAAATACTATTCGATCTTCCGAAAATCCTCTAGAGCCTTTGGCTCTTGAAATTCTTGCCTGCTTGCATTATGGTTAATCCCATAAGTCTCGTAGTCCTAATGACATTCCTTGTCATTATCATTTTGAGTCT
>NW_021288863.1:0-1959 GCF_002162155.2 Triticum dicoccoides
GGCAGCCTCGGGGTCTACCGGAAAGAAGTAACGGAGGGGGAACACAATAAATAACAGAGCAATCAAAGTATCACAAAGCGTAGCATGGTAATACGCGGTGCTAGAGGTGACCTAACGCAGTAGGAGGTGATTCGAGTGAAGGGGGGAAACATTCGGAAAAGTATCCCCGGTGTTTCACGTTTTCGGACAGATGAACCGGAGGTGAATGTTGCAGGTTCACTATGCTAGGGATGCATCGCGGACGAACGGGCTGCGTATTCGTATTCGCCTCGTCGTTCTGAGCAACTTTCATGTACAAAGTATTTTCATCCGAGCTACGATCTAATTTCTATGAATTTTCAAAGTTTTAAAGTTTTTCTGAATTATTATTAATTCGAAAATAAATGTGAAATACTAGGTGCACCCAGCTCTGGGTACACAGAAGTGTACCAGAGGGGCTGACATGTGGGTCCAGGGGGTTAGGTTGACCCAGTCAACATTTGACTGGTCAACAGAGGAATAGTATAAGCGGGTCCCGTGTGTCATAGACTTGGGCACTTTTTAATTTAATTTGTTACTTTAATTTACAGGGTCCACATGTCATAGGAACTACACCTAACCATTATTTATCCTAACTAGTACTACTAATCAGCTAACTAAACTAAACAGGGCCGGCCTCATCCAGAGAGTCAGCCGGCCATGCGCGCACACACACAACACACACACACCTAGCTCATGGCCATGGCCATGCCCAGCAGTAGTAGTGGTCGGAGCAGAGCAGCATCAGCGAACAGTAAGTAGCCGAGGCTAAGCAGCAGTAAGTAGCAGCAGCGCATAGAGTTAGAGTAGCAGGGCAGCACAGCAGGAAGCAGCAGCGAGCAGCAACAGCAACGACACTGCAAGGAGAAGCACCAGCAGGGCGAGCGCCGGAGCAGTGGGCGGCGCAGGCGCACGTCCAGGGCGCAGCGGGCGCACGCACGCGTGGCCGGACGCGGCCAGGGGACGGCTGACGCGCAGCTGGTCGCGGCCAGGGGCGTGGCGGGGCGCAAGCTCCATACATGGCGGCCGAATTGCGGGGCGGCTAAACGGCGACGGATCGAGGGGGCGAGCAGGGGGAGCGGGAAGAGGAGCTCACAGTGAGCTCGAGGACGTGGTCGGGGTGGCCGGGGATGGACCGGAGTAGCGGCAAACAACAACAGACAACGACGATGTACGCGCAGGTGACGATGTCGATGGCGAATATACGGGACGTCCCAGCTCCAGTTGTTGCTCGGGGAAGACGAAGTCGAGGTGGCGGTTCCTCCTGGACGGATCCACAATCGCCGGAGAGCACGTTGTCCGCGGCAACGGCGACGAGGTGTACAGTCACCACGCGAGGTTCTGGGCTCGATTCCGAGCCGAGGAGGAGGCGATTCGATTGGGAAAGTGAGGGGATCGGTCGAGAGCTGGCTAGGGTTTTCAGGGGATGCTCTTATAGGCCGAGGGGAGTCAACGTGGTGGCCATCCGGCCATGGCACCGTGGGATGGCCGCCATGCCATGGCCTCTGCCTTCTCTTCTGTACAGGAGAAGAGGAAAGGCCTGTGGTGGGCTGGGCCGTGCACTATAGCACTGGGCCTCTAGTGCACAGTGTGCACTTAGACTCTGTTCCTTCTTCTAATTTTTTGTTTTGTATTTTCTCCACCGTTTTGTATTTTAATTTAATCCAAATAAGTTTTGTTGAATACAAAACTTGTCACATAAATAGTAGGCAATGTTTTGAGCTAGCACACACGATTTCAAGTGGTTTGTAAATACATAAACATTCATTTATTTTGAAATGGCTAATTTATTTGTTGTTGGACCACTTATTAATTTCCTAGGGATTTATCTGTAAGTCAAGTGAAGTTGGTACCATCATGGCAATAATCAAGGGAATTTATAAAATAGCGTGAACATTTTAGTTTTATTTTTTGAAAACTTTTGTTGGTTGCCATTTTTTT
>NW_021288864.1:0-1959 GCF_002162155.2 Triticum dicoccoides
GGCAGCCTCGGGGTCTACCGGAAAGAAGTAACGGAGGGGGAACACAATAAATAACAGAGCAATCAAAGTATCACAAAGCGTAGCATGGTAATACGCGGTGCTAGAGGTGACCTAACGCAGTAGGAGGTGATTCGAGTGAAGGGGGGAAACATTCGGAAAAGTATCCCCGGTGTTTCACGTTTTCGGACAGATGAACCGGAGGTGAATGTTGCAGGTTCACTATGCTAGGGATGCATCGCGGACGAACGGGCTGCGTATTCGTATTCGCCTCGTCGTTCTGAGCAACTTTCATGTACAAAGTATTTTCATCCGAGCTACGATCTAATTTCTATGAATTTTCAAAGTTTTAAAGTTTTTCTGAATTATTATTAATTCGAAAATAAATGTGAAATACTAGGTGCACCCAGCTCTGGGTACACAGAAGTGTACCAGAGGGGCTGACATGTGGGTCCAGGGGGTTAGGTTGACCCAGTCAACATTTGACTGGTCAACAGAGGAATAGTATAAGCGGGTCCCGTGTGTCATAGACTTGGGCACTTTTTAATTTAATTTGTTACTTTAATTTACAGGGTCCACATGTCATAGGAACTACACCTAACCATTATTTATCCTAACTAGTACTACTAATCAGCTAACTAAACTAAACAGGGCCGGCCTCATCCAGAGAGTCAGCCGGCCATGCGCGCACACACACAACACACACACACCTAGCTCATGGCCATGGCCATGCCCAGCAGTAGTAGTGGTCGGAGCAGAGCAGCATCAGCGAACAGTAAGTAGCCGAGGCTAAGCAGCAGTAAGTAGCAGCAGCGCATAGAGTTAGAGTAGCAGGGCAGCACAGCAGGAAGCAGCAGCGAGCAGCAACAGCAACGGCACTGCAAGGAGAAGCACCAGCAGGGCGAGCGCCGGAGCAGTGGGCGGCGCAAGCGCACGTCCAGGGCGCAGCGGGCGCACGCACGCGTGGCCGGACGCGGCCAGGGGACGGCTGACGCGCAGCTGGTCGCGGCCAGGGGCGTGGCGGGGCGCAAGCTCCATACATGGCGGCCGAATTGCGGGGCGGCTAAACGGCGACGGATCGAGGGGGCGAGCAGGGGGAGCGGGAAGAGGAGCTCACAGTGAGCTCGAGGACGTGGTCGGGGTGGCCGGGGATGGACCGGAGTAGCGGCAAACAACAACAGACAACGACGATGTACGCGCAGGTGACGATGTCGATGGCGAATATACGGGACGTCCCAGCTCCAGTTGTTGCTCGGGGAAGACGAAGTCGAGGTGGCGGTTCCTCCTGGACGGATCCACAATCGCCGGAGAGCACGTTGTCCGCGGCAACGGCGACGAGGTGTACAGTCACCACGCGAGGTTCTGGGCTCGATTCCGAGCCGAGGAGGAGGCGATTCGATTGGGAAAGTGAGGGGATCGGTCGAGAGCTGGCTAGGGTTTTCAGGGGATGCTCTTATAGGCCGAGGGGAGTCAACGTGGTGGCCATCCGGCCATGGCACCGTGGGATGGCCGCCATGCCATGGCCTCTGCCTTCTCTTCTGTACAGGAGAAGAGGAAAGGCCTGTGGTGGGCTGGGCCGTGCACTATAGCACTGGGCCTCTAGTGCACAGTGTGCACTTAGACTCTGTTCCTTCTTCTAATTTTTTGTTTTGTATTTTCTCCACCGTTTTGTATTTTAATTTAATCCAAATAAGTTTTGTTGAATACAAAACTTGTCACATAAATAGTAGGCAATGTTTTGAGCTAGCACACACGATTTCAAGTGGTTTGTAAATACATAAACATTCATTTATTTTGAAATGGCTAATTTATTTGTTGTTGGACCACTTATTAATTTCCTAGGGATTTATCTGTAAGTCAAGTGAAGTTGGTACCATCATGGCAATAATCAAGGGAATTTATAAAATAGCGTGAACATTTTAGTTTTATTTTTTGAAAACTTTTGTTGGTTGCCATTTTTTT
>NW_021288865.1:0-1097 GCF_002162155.2 Triticum dicoccoides
CGAGGCCAACAGAGGACGGACGGAGATATACTCAAAGAGCACAACTCATGTTTCACGCGTTGGTTCAAGCAGAAGCTTCTGTCGTACCCTTTACATGAGGATTCTTCCGCGGAAGAACAACTCATATTCGCCTTGTCACAGGGCGCCGAGCACAACCTGATGACCTATGAGGCATACGATATCAACGGCTACACATTCTACACCGAGGCCAAGGACATGAAGAGCGATGGTTATCAGAACTCCGGGGTAACGATGGAATCCTACACCGGTAACGACAAGGACAGATACTACGGAAGGATCGAGGAGATCTGGGAGCTGAGCTACGCTGGAGAGAAGGTCCCGATGTTCCGTGTCAGATGGGCCAAGAGCGTCCTAAAAGAAGACCGGTATTTCACCACCATGGTTATACCCGAAGCCAAATCCAAGACCGCGGGCGCAAAAGTCACCGCGAAAAATGAGCCATGGGTACTGGCTTCCCAAGTGGACCAATGCTTCTTCATTACCGACCCGTCAAAGACCAGTCGTGTTGTCGTGAGGAGAGGCAAAAGGAAGATCATCGGAATGGATGGAGTAGCCAATGAGCAAGACTTCGACAAGTACGGCGACCCGAGGATCGAACATGACGACGATGATGAAGTAGCAGCATACACCACAAGAAGAAGCAGGACCACCCTACCTAAAGGACGCCCGTTCCACAAAAGAACTCCATTTGCGAAAAAGAAGGGCAAGAAGATTGTTAACAGATAGCTAGCTAAGATCGATTGTATTTAAATCGTAGCCTTCATTTCTCGATTGTATTTCATGGGCACTTTTTGAACTATCATGAATATTTTTAAATTTCATGGACACTCGATATCGATCCCCCTTCATCTCGATCGCTATCCCACCTCGCCAGATCCGGTCCCCCTGGCCGCCGAGCACCCCCCGGTCCACCGGCCGCCGCCGCCGACCCCCCGCACCCTCGATTCCCCTACTCAACCGCCGCCGCCGACCCCCCGCACCCCTCCCCTACTCAACCGCCGCCACCGACCCCCCGCACCCTCCCCCGCTCCACCGGCATTGTTGTTTGATGATATTTTTAAAAAATTATTACTGTC
>NW_021288866.1:0-2292 GCF_002162155.2 Triticum dicoccoides
TGCACTACTACAACTGTAATGTGAAATTTTGGAAAATTCTAGGGGTAATTTGTCCTTTTAAAGACATTTAAGTGATTTTCTAACTATTTAATGACCGTAATTCAAATTTGAATTACATCTACATGCAACGAGTAACCAAAATGGTTTGAAAAATTATATCTGTGTACTTGTGTGCGAGTTAATGCCATGTGCAGTAAATTAGAAGGAATTTTCAAACATATTGGTCTGACGACATGGACACATGCATACGTATGCATGGAGTGACATGGCATTTTAATTCAAAAAAATAGAAAAATGATCAGAAAAACATGAAACCTTTCTTGATTTAATGTCATGCCATCAAGATGATGTGGTAAAGAAATTTGCATGTTCGACGAAAGTTTGGACACACACCCCTCACAAACCAGAGCAACTCGCTAGAAGGTTTGTGGTTCCTAGAGGGAACAATGCATGTTTGATGACGAATGGGAGATAGCTTCCTCTTACGGCCTTCAATATTTTTCTACGTCTAACGTACACTACTACAACTGTAATGTGAAATTTTGGAAAATTCTAGGGGTCATTTGACCTTTTAAAGACATTTAAGTGATTTTCTAACTATTTAATGATCGTAATTCAAATTTGAATTACATCTACATGCAACGACTAACCAAAATGGTTTGAAAATCATATTTGTGTACTTGTGTGCGAGTTAATTCCATGTGTAGTAAATTAGAAGGAATTTTTAAACATATTGGTCTCACGACATGGACAGATGCATACGTATGCATGGAGTGACATGGCATTTTAATTCAAAAAAATAGAAAAATGATCAGAAAAATATGAAACCTTCCTTGATTTAATGTCATGCCATCAAGATGATGTGGTAAAGAAATTTGCATCTTCGACGAAAGTTTGGACACACACCCCTCACAAACCGGAGCAACTCGCTAGAAGGTTTGTGGTTCCGAGAGGGAACAATGCATGTTTGATGACGAATGGGAGATAGCTTCCTCTTACGGCCTTCAATTTTTTCTACGTCTAACGTGCACTACTACAACTGTAATGTGAAATTTTGGAAAATTCTAGGGATCATTTGACCTTTTAAAGACATTTAAGTGATTTTCTAACTATTTAATGACCGTAATTCAAATTTGAATTACATCTACATGCAACGACTAACCAAAATGGTTTGAAAATCATATTTGTGTACTTGTGTGCGAGTTAATTCCATGTGTAGTAAATTAGAAGGAATTTTCAAATATATTGGTCTCACAACATGGACAGATGCATATGTATGCATGGAGTGACATGGCATTTTAATCCAAAAAGATAGAAAAATGATTAGAAAAACATGAAACCTTGCTTGATTTAATGTCATGCCACCAAGATGATGTGGTAAAGAAATTTGCATGTTCGAAGAAAGTTTGGACACACACCCCTCACAAAACGGAGCAACTCGCTAGAAGGTTTGTGGTTCCGAGAGGGAATAATTAATGTTTGATGACGAATGGTAGATAGCTTCCTCTTACGGCCTTCAATTTTTTTCTACGTCTAACGTGCACTACTACAACTGTAATGTGAAATTTTGGAAAATTCTAGGGGTCATTTGACCTTTTAAAGAGATTTAAGTGATTTTCTAACTATTTAATGACCGTAATTCAAATTTGAATTACATCTACATGCAATGACTAACCAAAACGGTTTGAAAAATCATATTTGTGTACTTGTGTGCGAGTTAATTCCATGTGTAGTAAACTAGAAGGAATTTTCAAACATATTGGTCTCATGACATGGACACATGCATACGTATGCATGGGTGACATGGCATTTTAATTCAAAAAAATAGAAAAATGATAAGAAACACATGAAACCTTGGTTGATGTAATGTCATGCCACCAAGATGATGTGGTAAAGAAATTGGCACGTTTGACGAACGTTTGGACACACGCCCCTCACAAAACGGAGCAACTCGCTAGAAGGTTCGTGGTTCCGAGAGGGAAGAATGCATGTTTGATGACGAACGGGAGATAGCTTCCTCTTACGGCCTTCAATTTTTTTCTATGTATAACGTGCACTACTACAACTGTAATGTGAAATTTTGGAAAATTCTAGGGGTCATTTGTCCTTTTAAAGACATTTAAGTGATTTTCTAACTATTTAATGACCGTAATTCAAATTTGAATTACATCTACATGCAACGAGTAACCAAAATGGTTTGAAAAATTATATCTGTGTACTTGTGTGCGAGTTAATGCCATGTGCAGTAAATTAGAAGGAATTTTCAAACATATTGGTCTCACGACATGGACA
>NW_021288867.1:0-920 GCF_002162155.2 Triticum dicoccoides
TTTTACACTAGAGTTGAACTAGCTCTATAAGCTAGTTCAAATAATTTTACACTAGAGTTGAACTAGCAGTATAGCCTAGTACAAATAATTTTACACTAGAGTTGAACTAGATCTATAGCCTAGTACAAATAATTTTACACTAGAGTAGAACTAGCTCTATAAGCTAGTTAAAATAATTTTACACTATAGTTGAACTAGCTCTATAGCCTAGTACAAAGAATTTTAAACTAGAGTTGAACTAGCTCTATAAGCTAGTTGAAATAATTTTACACTAGAGTTGAACTAGCTCTATAGCCTAGTACAAATAATTATACACAAGAGTTGAACTAGCTCTATAAGCTAGTTAAAATAATTTTACAATAGAGTTGACCTAGCTCTATAGCCTAATACAAATGATTTTATACTAGAGTTGAACTAGTTCTATGGCCTATTACAAATGATTTTACACTAGAGTTTAACTAGCTCTATAAGCTAGTTCAAATAATTTTACACTAGAGTTGAACTAGATCTATAGCCTACTACAAATAATTTTACACTAGAGTTGAACTAGCACAATAAGCTAGTTCAAATAATTTTACACTAGAGTTGAACTAGCTCTATAGCCTAGTACAAAATTTTTTACACTAGAGTTGAACTAGCTCTATAAGCTAGTTCAAATAATTTAACACTAGAGTTGAACTAGCAGTATAGCCTAGTACAAATAATTTTACACTAGAGTTGAACTAGATCTATAGCCTAGTACAAATAATTTTACACTAGAGTAGAACTAGCTCTATAAGCTAGTTAAAATAATTTTACACTAGAGTTGAACTAGCTCTATAAGCAAGTTGAAATAATTTTACACTAGAGTTGAACTAGCTCTATAGCCTAGTACATAGAATTTTACACTACAATTGAACTAGCTCTATAAGCTTGTTGAA
>NW_021288868.1:0-925 GCF_002162155.2 Triticum dicoccoides
GTACTCGTCGTGATTCAAATCACCGATGATCCTAGTGCCGAACGGATGGCACCTCCGCGTTCAACACACGTACAGCCCGGTGACGTCTCCCACGCCTTGATCCAGCAAGGAGAGAGGGAGAGGTTGAGGAAGACTCCATCCAACAGCAGCACAACGGCGTGGTGGTGGTGGAGGAGCGTGGCAATCCAGCAGGGCTTCGCCAAGCACCATGGGAGAGGAGGAGTAGGGAGAGAGGTAGGGCTGTGCCAGAACTTCGTGTATAGCTCCCATGCGCCTCCCCACTATATATAGGGGTGGAGGGGCTGGTTTCTTGCCCTCCAAGTCCATTGGGGCGTTGGCCAAGGTGGGAGGACAGAAATCTCATTATTTCCTTCCCCACCGATTGTTATCCCCCCTTTTTAGGGATCTTGATCTTATCCCTTCGGGATATGATCTTATTCCTTCTAAGGGGGGATCTTGGTGCGCCTTGACCAGGGGTGTGGGGCCTTGCCCCCACTACCCACGTCCATGTGGCCCCCCCCATGCAGGTGGGCCCCACTCCGGAACCTTCTAGAACCTTCCCGGTACAATACCGAAAAATCCCGAACATTTTCCGGTGGCCAAAATAGGACTTCCCATATATAAATCTTTACCTCCGGACCATTCCGGAACTCCTCGTGACGTCCGGGATCTCATCCGGGACTCCGAACAACATTCGGTAACCACATACAAACTTCCTTTATAACCCTAGCGTCATCGAACCTTAAGTGTGTAGACCCTACGGGTTCGGGAGACATGTAGACATGACCGAGATGTTCTCCGGTCAATAACCAACAGCGGGATCTGGATACCCATGATGGCTCCCACATGTTCCACGATGATCTCATCGGATGAACCACGATGTCAAGGACTTAATCAATCCCGTATTCAATTCCCTTTGTCTATC
>NW_021288869.1:0-1938 GCF_002162155.2 Triticum dicoccoides
TCTGATTGTTGGGTCATGAGACCCATGATTGTAATATCGCGCTCCTCGGAGCCTATTGAATAAATTACTTGAGTCGTAGAGTCATGTTGTGATGCCATGTTGTATTTGCACATATCGAGCATATTGTGTGTATGTTATTGAAATGCTTGGTATGTGTGGGATCTGACCATCTAGTTGTTTATCTTTAGTAGCCTCTCTTACGGGGAAATGTCTCCTAGTGTTTCCACCGAGCCATGGTAGCTTGCTACTGCTCCGGAACACTTAGGCTGGCCGGCATGTGTCCTTCTTCGTTCCTGTGTCTGTCCCTTCAGGGAAATGTCACGCGATGAATATCGGAGTCCTGTTAGCCCGCTACAGCCCGGTTCACCGGAGTCCTGCTAGCCCAGTGCTACAGCCTGGATTCACTCGCTGATGACCGACACATTCGATGCTGGGTCATGGATGCCTGTCCCTGTAAGTCTGTGTCACTTTGGGTTTACGACTAGCCATGTCAGCCCGGGCTCCTTATCATATGGATGCTAGCGACACTGTCATATACGTGTGCCAAAAGGCGCAAACGGTCCCGGGCAAAGGTAAGGCGACACCCGTGGGAACACCGTGCGTGAGGCCGCAAAGTGATATGAGGTGTTACCGGCTAGATCAATGTGACATCGAGTCAGGGTCCTGACAGCGTTGGTATCAGAGCTTGACTGCCTGTAGGATTACCAAGCCAAACTGGTCGAAGTTGAGTCTAGAAATTCTTTAGTTATATAAGGGAATTGATTGTGGGATGGAACGTAAGGCTCTTTTTACTCCTTATACCTCATGGCCTTCTGATCTGAGTCATCATCTTCTCTTCTACGGGGATTAAGAACTAGGCTTTCTCTTCTTTCTATCAGGATCACGTGTTACTAATCCGTAGACTTATAAGATTGTTGGATTTAAGTCTCAGTTCAGTTCCTACTACTTCCGTATGTTAATTGTTGATCTCGAAACCTTGATATTGTGCTTCTGAGTGGTTATGACACCATTCTTGTGAATGTCTCAAGTCTTTTCTGAGCATTTACAGCCGTTATGCTGTCCGAGTCATTTCAGGTTTCTAAATAGTCTGATGCATTTGCAAAATCCTTTCCCTATGGTTTCGATGCTCCTTTATGCCAGCTCAATCACACTAATCAGTAAGTTGAGGTACTCTATTACCTTGACATATATGTTGGAGATATTATTATGACCCTAGGTGTCTTAGGGGATCACCTAGTAATTTAGCCATGATTGGTGTCCCAGTGTGATGATTCTGGCCATCATTCTCGAAAGCATCCCGTGATGTTATTAGTTAGTAGGTATTCTATTCCTGGGTTTTGAACCCGAGATTCATCCTACCGACATCATGTTGATAGTGTTTGCTAGCTCCCTTAGGTTATTAGTAACCTTTGCATTAGTCCTCGATGTTCGTGGTATTCCTTTCTTCCAAATACTATGAACCGCTTATGGCAGATGTTCCTCGCTGATCGAAAGATCACAATCAGAGTGCTCTTGATGGGTTCTCGATTCTACATTGTGACTCTGCCAGTTCTACCTTTCTGCATGGGTTATCCGGAAGAGATATGTTGAACTTGGTTCGACATACTAATCTATGCATCCACAACTCAGAAAATTATATGTTCCTTTGAGTTGTTCTCTTTAGTTGCATTCCGACCCTCGTCTATCAATTGATAGTCAAGAGTATGCGTGCGTTCGTTTATCGATGCCTATTACTCTTGTGGTCCGTCAAGCCATTCTATCGCAGAATGACTAGGAGAAACAAACTCCAGTACCTCTTCCATATCTAGGATTGGGTCAAAGCAATTGTGCCCCGCAGATCAAAATGCCAGCCCAGCTTTTGATTCTGTTCTACCCTGAAGTATTACCGTCTTTATGTCAGGATTTTCATGAGGATTGCACCGGCTCTTGTGAATTCTT
>NW_021288870.1:0-1498 GCF_002162155.2 Triticum dicoccoides
ACGTGGATTGTGGGTGAAATGATGATACCATGCCAAGTGTCAACCTTTTCAGAGATCGTTTTGTAGTGATTTTCAATTTCACGGTCATTTAGCTCTCTAAACAAATCGGTAAATGATTGAAAAATAGCAAATGATGTTAGAAAGTGTTGAAAATTGATGACGTCGCTTTGAATGGTGCATAGGAACACAAAAAAGACTGGAGTTCAAATAAGTTAAAAAAATGAAGTGCCCGTGTAACAGATGAGTTCTTGTCTGGAACCCTGATACTCCGAAATAGATTGTCCAGTTTGTACACGAAGTGCATCCGGTTTTTGCCGTAACCCTCTCTACTCTTTTTCACATGCAATGTGGGTGAAATGATGATACCATGCCAAGCTTCAACCTTTTCAGAGTTCATTTTGTAGTGATTTTCAATTTCACGGTCATTTAGCTCTCTAAACAAATCGGTAAATGACAGAAAAATAGCAAACGATGTCAGAACGTGTTGAAAATTGATGTCCTCGCTTTGAATGGTGCAAACAGAACGCAAAAAATCTGGAGTTAGAATAAGTTTAAAAAAATGAAGTGCCCGTGTAACCGATGAGTTCTCATCCGAAACCCTGATACTCCGAAACAGATTGTCCAGTTTGTACACGAAGTGCGTCCAGTTTTTGCCGTAACCCTCTACTCTTTTGCACATGCACTGTGGGTGAAATGATGATACCATGCCAAGTTTCAACCTTTTCAGAGATCGTTTTGTAGTGAATTTCAATTTCACGGTCATTTAGCTCTCTAAACAAATCGGTAAATGACTGAAAAAACAGCAGATGATGTTAGAAAGTTTTGAAAATTGATGACGTTGCTTTGAATGGTGCATAGGAACACAAAAAAGTCTGGAGTTCAAATAAGTTTAAAAAAATGAAGTGCCAGTGTAACAGATGAGTTCTTGTCCGAAACCCTGATACTCCGAAATAGATTGTCCAGTTTGTACATGAAGTGCGTCCGGTTTTTGCCGTAACCCTCTCTACTCTTTTTTCACATGCCATGTGGGTGAAATGATGATACCATGCCAAGTTTCAACATTTTCAGAGTTCATTTTGTAGTGATTTTCAATTTTACGGTCATTTAGCTCTCTAAACAAATCGGTAAATGACTAGAAAATAGCAAACGGTGTCAGAACGTGTTGACAAATTGATGTCCTCACTTTGAATGGTGCATACGGAACGCAAAAAAGTCTGGAGTTCAAATAATTTAAGAAAAATGAAGTGCCCGTGTAACCGATGAGTTCTCGTCCGAAACCGTGATACTCTGAAACAGATTTTCCAGTTTGTACATGAAGTGCGTCCAGTTTTTGCCGTAACCCTCTACTCTTTTGCACGTGGATTGTGGGTGAAATGATGATACCATGCCAAGTGTCAACCTTTTCAGAGATCGTTTTGTAGTGATTTTCAATTTCACGGTCATTTAGCTCTCTAAACAAATCGGTAAATGATTGAAAAATAGCAAATGATGTTAGAAA
>NW_021288871.1:0-1399 GCF_002162155.2 Triticum dicoccoides
TTCCCTACCGAAAACCATCATGCTTGTTGTGAGAAGCTCCGGTTTGTGAGAAGCATATACCCAAACTGCCCCAAATGGGACAAAATTTGTACCACAGCATGTTGATGCCGCTCCATGATAGCATGCCAAGTTTCATGAATTTCAGATGAGTTTTGGATTTACTAGAATTTAAAAACCAAGCATCTCAATGTTTTGTCGGCAATCAACGGTGCCCTGGTGTTCAAAATTCATTCCCATTTCTTGCATGGGACCTAAGCATGTACCCGAGGACACAGATTTCATTTTTCAACCAATTTATATGCACTAGAGCATGTGCATGTAGTTCAAATTTGAATTATGCACATAAATGCATTGAAAACTCAGTTAATGCATAAAAATGTCCAAACGAGCCCCAAAAAATCACAAAAATTCACACAACATTCATGTTGCTCTATGTTGACATGAGAAAGAAAATGAAAGCAATAAGAGGCAATGGATATCGTTTCTTCCCCAAAGGTGGGACGTTCCCTACCGAAAATCATCATGCTTATTGTGAGAAGCTCCGATTTGTGAGAAGCATATACCCAAACCTCCCCCAAATGGGACAAAATTTGTACCATGGCATGTTGATGCCGCTCCATGATAGCATGCCAAGTTTCATGAAATTTCAGACGAGTTTTTAATTTACTAGAATTTTAAAACCAGGCATCTCAATGTTTTGCTGGTAATCAACGGTGCCTTGGTGTTTAAAATTCATTCCCATTTCTTGCATGGGACCTCAGCATGCACACAAGGACACAGATTCGATTTTTCAACCAATTTATATGCACTAGAGCATGTGCATGTAGTTCAAATTTGAATTATGCACATAAATGCATTGAAAACTCAGTTAATGCATAAAAATGTCAAAACGAACCTCGAAAAATCACAAAAAATCGCACAACACTCCTGTTGGTCTATGTTGACACTCGAATTTTTGTGAAAGCAATAAGAGGCAATGGACATCGTTTCGTCCCCAAAGGTGGGACGTTCCCTACCGAAAACCATCATGCTTATTGTGAGAAGCTTCGGTTTGTGAGAAGCATATACCCAAACCTGCCCCAAATGGGACAAAATTTGTACCACAGCCTGTTGATGCCGCTCCACGATAGCATGCCAAGTTTCATGAATTTTAGATGAGTTTTGGATTTACTAGAATTTAAAAACCAGGCATCTCAATGTTTTGCCAGCAATCAATAGTGCCCTGGTGTTTCAAATTCATTCCCATTTCTTGCATGGGACCTAAGCATGCACACAAGGACATAGATTTGATTTTTCAACCAATTTATATGCACTGGAGAATGTGCATGTAGTTCAAATTTGAATTATGCACATAAATGCCTTGAAAACTCAGTTAATGCATAAAAATGTCCAAATGAAC
>NW_021288872.1:0-2192 GCF_002162155.2 Triticum dicoccoides
GGGGAGGGGGTTGTTCCGAAGACCACCTCTTCTTTCTTCCTTCTCCCGGTTCATATCAGGCATTGGGTGGAAACTCTGGATGGATTGATCGCTTTCTTGCACGGTTTAGTGCCTTCTTTTACTACTTCGTCACTGTTGCCGTGTACATGCTGTGCCGAAGAATGGCATGTGAGTAAACATATTATTTCTACATGCTGCTCTGAACTCGGATATCTTATGTGCAGACCACCTTTCTGAATGTGTTGAGAGGCATGCATACTCAACTTAAGACAAGTTCCTGAAGCTCGATGGAGGTAAGGCAACTTTAATGGGCTAAGTATTGTTCCTGTTGTGCAAGTTCTGTATCTAGGATTTTATGGAATAACAGCACCCTGACTATTGAATACAGAGTATTAGCTTATATAGTCAAGTTGGTTACCTCTTGTTTCCATGTTTGAAGTGAACAACCTGCTGTATGATTTATGTGAATACCTACTCATGAGAAGGCATCATTGTGAATACCAGAAGCTACAGTCTCGGTGTTTTTTGCACTGCTTTGATCACCACTATGGTCGAGCTCACCGACGGAAAACAAGCGCTTCGTGGGAGGCAACCCACGTAAATAAAGTAGAAAAGTAAGTTTTTATTTGTGTTTCATTAAAAAGAGTGATTGAAGTTCTATACGAAGAAGTAAGTTTGGAAGAGTGGTTCTAGCGAAGGCTTTGCAATGTGCAACTTGAATTATGTGTTAAATCAATGTTTGGATGTCTGGAAATATGTTTATGTATTGTTTTGGAACTAACAGCCTAGGAGAGCAAAGGAAAAGAAAAGCTTCAAAAGAAACATATTAAAAAACGGCGTTCCAAACGACCATGAGAGGTCGTATGGGCGGTCGCATAACCTGCTTGAGGTTCCAATGCAAAACACCCAGAGGCAACAGGAGAAAAGACGGCGTTCCAAACGAGCGTGTGCGCTCGTCCGAGCGGTTGTTTGACACTTTCAATCAGAAGAAGAAAATAACAGCACAGAAGACGGCGTTTCGAACGGACGCCGCCCCCCGTATGAGCGATCGCATGTGATGAGCACTGACGCATGTAAGTCTTCATGATGTACAATGGCGTTCCATGCGGGCGCTTGCGCCCGCATGAGCGTCATTTGGTATCCTGGCTGCCCAACTAAACCCAAGGAAGAAGGTAAATTTCTCCCATATCTCTCTTTTCTTCTTCTATTTCCACCAAACCTCCGCAAACCCTAGCGAAACTTCGCCCGATCTCTCTACTCGCTCGATTTCAGTTCAAATCCTTCCATGTGATCAATCTACGGTATGTTTCTCCTCCGATCCCCAAATTATATTTCGCGAATCAATGTTCTACATGCCTAGCATTTCCATGACTAGGAGATGCATATTTTTTATTCTAATTTGAGTTTGACTTGGATTCGTTGATGTTTTTAGAGGATCATGACGTTATGATTGTCATAGGATCAATATTGTTTTATAAATGTTTACACGGAGGTCTTCTCGTGTACGCGGTGCTTCGAGATCATCCACCGCACCGCCACAACAAGTTTTTACTCAGGGGATCGTCTTCACCGACCGTGAAGCGAAAAGGAAGTATAGGCCACTAAGCTCAAGGAAGATCAACACAACGAAGTGTGCTTGTGCGATAAAACATATTATGGAGGCTGAGGTTTGACGATTCAGTGTTTGCACACAGGCCCGTCAGCCTCCAAAAAGTTATGGAGGGTGCTTCATATGGTGGATGGCAACTCCCATTTTGACGACTCTACGAGAGTTGTCCTTGTATATCTTCTCAAAGAGTTGGCAGCCGTTGTAGGATCTTTGAACTCACGGGGCTTATCTTCTCAGATCTGGTACTATTGGAACTTGCACTTTGTACATCCATATTGTGAGCTGAACTTTCACTGAAATAAGAGATAAGTGAGTAGATCAAGTTAGTGCTAAATGATAATTTCACACAAAAACAACGAAACAAAAATACGAGAGAAATATCTTACACTAGGTCACCAAAGTTTTGCTTTGGTGGCATGTCCAGCTCATCTAATCTTCTCTCGAACATTTCTAGAACTCTTGTTATAGTGGGGCGATACATAGGTAGTACTTGTATGCACCACATGCCAATTATGGTCACCTTTCTGGCTATCTCTGCAGTTTCACTTGTTACATCACATGCCTGTAAAGCTTCATCTTCAGC
>NW_021288873.1:0-1302 GCF_002162155.2 Triticum dicoccoides
GCCAAAACTGCGAGTGTTGATGACCGACACGTAAACGCACCCCAGGGTTCGTTAATCGTGGAAATCACTCCGGGACCGAAAAACAGTGAGTAATAGTCCATGAAACGGGCCAGAATTGGCCAAAACTACCAGTGTTGATGACTGACACGTAAACGCACTCCAGGGTTTGTTAATCATGGAAATCACTCCGGGACCACAAAACAGTGAGTAATAGTCCAAGAAACGGGCCAGAATCAGCCAAAACTGCGAGTGTCGATGACCAACATGTAAGTGCACCTTGGGGTTCAATAAATGTAGAAATCGCTTGGGACCTCAAAACGGTGAGTAATAATCCAAGAAAATGGGTCAGAATCGTCCGAAACTGCCAGCGTTGATGACCGACATGTAAGCGCACCTTGGGGTTCAAAACGATTTGGGAATTGCTTCGGGACCTCAAAACAGTGAGTAGTAATCCAAGAAACGGGCCAGAATCGGCAAAACTGCAAGTGTTGATGACTGACACGTAAATGCACATAGGGTTCGTTAATCGTGGAAATCACACCGGGACCGCGAAACAGTGAGTAATAGTCCATGAAACTTGCCAGAATCGGCCAAAACTGCGAGTGTTGATGACCGACACGTAAACGCACCGCAGGGTTCGTTAATCGTGGAAATCACTCCGGGACCACAAAACAGTGAGTAATAGTCCATGAAACGGGCAAGAATTGGCGAAAACTGCCAGTGTTGATGACTGACACGTAAACTCACCCCAGGGTTCGTTAATCATGGAAATCACTCCGGGACCGCAAAACTGTGAGTAGTAGTCCATGAAACAGGCCAGAATCGGCCAAAACTGCCTGTGTTGATGACCGACACGTAAACGCACCCAGGTTCGTTAATCATGGAAATCACTCCGCGACCCCAAAACAATGAGTAATACTCCATGAAATGGGCCATAATCGGCCAAAACTGCCAATGTCGATGACCAACATATAAGTGCACCTTGGGGTTCAATAACTATGGAAATTGCTTCAGGACCTCAAAACAGTGAGTAATAATCCAAGAAACGGGCCAGAATCGGCCAAAACTGCGAGTGTTGATGAACGACACGTAAACGCACCCCAGGGTTCGTTAATCGTGGAAATCACTCCGGGACCACAAAACAGTGAGTAATAGTCCAAGAAACAGGCCAGAATCGGCCAAAACTGCCAGTGTTGATGACCGACACGTAAACTCACCCCAGGGTTCGTTAATCATGGAAATCACTCCGGGACCGCAAAACAGTGAGTAGTAGTCCATGAAACGGGCCAGAATCGGCCAAAA
>NW_021288874.1:0-1865 GCF_002162155.2 Triticum dicoccoides
GAATCAACCTAAAATCACTCTCCAGTAAAAAATGGCAGCTAATCTCGTGAGCGCTAAAGTTTCTGTTTTTCACAGCAAGATCATATAAACTTCACCCAAGTCTTCCCAAAGGTTCTACTTGGCACTTCATTGAAACAAAAGCTATAAACATGATTACTACAGTAGCATAATCATGTGGACACACAAAAACAGTAAGGATAAATATAGGGTTGCCTCCCAACAAGCGCTTTTCTTTAATGCCTTTCTAGCTAGGCATGATGATGACAATGATGCTCACATAAAAGATAAGAATTGAAACATAACGGGAGCATCATGAAGCATATTACTAGCACATTTAAGTCTAACACACTTCCTATGCATAGGCATTTTGTGAGCAGACAACTTATGGGAACATTAATCAACTAGCATAGGAAGATAAAACAAGCATAGCTTCAAGAATTTCAACACATAGAGAGTAAACTTAACATTATTGCAATTCCTACAAGCATATGTTCCTCTCTCATAATAATTTTCAGTAGCATCATGAATGAATTCAACAATATAACCAGCACCTAAAGCATTCTTTTCATGATCTACAAGCATAGAAAATTTACTACTCTCCACATAAGCAAAATTCTTCTCAGCAATAGTAGTGGGAGCAAGCTCAACAAAATAACTATCATACGATTGAAAATTAAGATCAAGATGACAAGTTTCATGGTTATCATTATTCTTTAAAGCATACGTGTCATCACAATAATCATCATAGATAGGATGCATGTTTCATCATAGTAAATTTGCTCATCAAATCTTGGGGGACAAAAAATATCATCTCCATCAAACATAGCTTCCCCAAGCTTGTGGCTTTGCATATTATTAGCATCATGGATATTCAAGGAATTTATACTAACAACATTGCAATCATGCTCATCATACAAAGATATAGTGCCAAACATTTTATAGATTTCTTCTTCTAGCACTTGAGCACAATTATCCTTTCCATCATACTCACGAAAGATATTAAAAAGATGAAGCATATGAGACAAACTCAATTCCATTTTTTGTAGTTTTCTTTTATAAACTAAACTAGTGATAAAACAAGAAACAAAAAGATTCGATTGCAAGATCTAAAGATATACCTTCAAGCACTCACCGCGCCAAAAAAGAGCTTAGTTGATGGAGTGTGAGTACCCTTTACCTAGCCTCCCCGGCAACGACGCCAGAAAAGAGCTTGATGTCTACTACACAACCTTCTTCTTGTAGAGGTTGTTGGGCCTGCAAGTGCACAGGTTTGTAGGACAATAGCAAATTTCCTTCAAGTGGATGACCTAAGGTTTATCAATCCGTAGGAGGCGTAGGATGAAGATGGTCTCTCTCAAACACCCCTGCAACCAAATAACAAAGAGTCTCTTGTGTCCCCAACACACCTAATACAATGGTAAATTGTATAGGTGCACTAGTTCGGCGAAGAGATAGTGATACAGGTGCAAAATAGATAGTAGATATAGGTTTTTGTAATCTGAAAATATAAAACAGCAAGGTAACGAGCGATAAAAGTGAGCGTAAACGGTATTGCAATGATAGGAAACAAGGCCTAGGGTTCATACTTTCACTAGTGCAAGTTCTCTCAACAATAATAACATAGATAGATCATATATCAATCCCTCAACATGCAACAAAGAGTCACTCCAAAGCCACTAATAGCGGAGAACAAACGTAGAGATTATGGTAGGGTACAAAACCACCTCAAAGCTATTCTTTCGGATCAATCTATAAAAGAGTTCGTACTAGAATAACACCTTAAGACACAAATCAACCAAAACCCTAATGTCACCTAGATACTCCATTGTCACCTCAAGTATCCGTGGGCATGATTATACGATATG
>NW_021288875.1:0-1176 GCF_002162155.2 Triticum dicoccoides
AGATCAAAAGGAGCAAAATGATATTGGCCATATCATGTCACTATTTGATTGCATGTGATGTTTATCATGTTTATGCATCTTGTTTACTTAGGACGACGGTAGTAAATAAGATGATCCCTTACAAAAATTTCAAGAAGTGTTCTCCCCTAACTGTGCACCGTTGCTACAGTTCGTCGCTTCTAAGCACCACGTGATGATCGGGTGTGATGGATTCTTACGTTCACATACAACGGGTGTAAGACAGTTTTACACAGCGAAAACACTTAGGGTTAACTTGACGAGCCTAGCATGTGCAGACATGGCCTCAGAACACGGAGACCGAAAGGTCGAGCATGAGTCGTATAGTAGATACGATCAACATGAAGATGTTCACCGATGATGACTAGTCCGTCTCACGTGATGATCGGACACGGCCTATTTGACTCGGATCATGTAATCACTTAGATGACTAGAGGGATGTCTATCTAAGTGGGAGTTCATAATATGAACTTAATTATCCTGAACATAGTCAAAAGACCTTTTGCAAATTATGTCGTAGCTCACGCTATAGTTCTACTGTTTTAGATATGTTCCTAGAGAAAATATAGTTGAAAGTTGAAAGTAGCAATTATGCAGACAGTAGATAGCTTATGTCCTTAATGCACCGCTTAGTGTGCTAAACCCCAAACGTCGTTTGTGGATGTTTCGAACATCGAACATACACGTTTTGATAACTACGTGATAGTTCAGTTAAATGGTTTAAGTAGAGGCACCAAAGACGTTTTCGAAATGTCGCGGAACATATGAGATGTTTCGAGGGCTGAAATTAGGATTTCAGGCTCGTGCCCACGTCAAGAGGTATAAGACCTCCGACGATTTTCTTAGCCTGCAAACTAAGGGAGAAAAGCTCAATCGTTGAGCTTGTGCTCAGATTGTCTGAGTGCAACAATCACTTGAATCGAGTGGGAGTTGATCTTCCAGATGAGATAGTGATGTTTCCCCAAAGTCATTGCCACCAAGCTGCTAGAGCTTCGTGATGAACTATAACATATCAAGGATAGAGATGATGATCCTTGAGGTATTCGCGATGTTTGACACCACGAAAGTAGAAATCAAGAAGGAGCATCAATCGTTGATGGTCAGTGAGACCACTAGTTTCAAGAAGGGCAAGGGAACAAAGGGATACTTCATGAAACG
>NW_021288876.1:0-1465 GCF_002162155.2 Triticum dicoccoides
CTTTCTCTCCTTTTTTTTCTCTGACTTTTTTTTTCTCCTTTTTTTTCTCTTGTTTTTTTCTCTCTTTTTTTCTCCCTCTTTCCAAAACAAACTAGATAAGATGCAGATTGGATCAAGTGAAGATGTGAACGATCTCAACTATTATTATGACAATGAATGATGGGTAGCACGTGGTGGAAATTGATGGATGGGTGGTGGACAGCGGAAGAGATAATGATGCAGCGGTGGCGTGACTAATGTGAACAGAACTCGAAACTCTAAACGAACTAGACACTAAGACCAGCAACTCGACACGACGATGCAACCGATAATTCAACTATGCAAGCAATGAAAAGAAAGTTGCAAAGGCTCAGACTGGCTTGGACCAAGGATGAATAGATCTAACTCTTTTTTGTGGCGTTTTCTTGGACAATAGGTAAGAAAATAAATCTAATCTAGGAAAACTGGAAATTCTCACCGAGCAACCTGAAAACTGATACCATTTGATAGAGGCGAGGGTGTCCCGATCTTTCGATGAGATGATAACTATCGATTTGGTGGAGACGACTTTGACGATCCGACAACAAACGTGCACGACGTTGCGCCTTAGCAATCGCTAAACCAATCTCCTGAGGTTACTGACGATGCCGGAAGCACGGTCAGCCTGACCACGAAGGTCTATTCCTGCAAGCAATCGAAGAACGAGCAAGAATATGATAAAGCAATCTGAATATTGCAAATATATATGAGGTATTGATAATGGTGGGGATCCGTAAGCGGTCTTGGTCTGGTCGTTGGACACAAACGAAGTATACGAAGTTGCAATGGCTAACTTTTAACTAAACAAATCCCAAGGAAAAGCTACTAGATGGATCTACTTATATAGGAGCAAGGGGTGGCGGCCAAGGAGGTGGGAGGACGTCCCAAGGCAGCCTAAAACTAAATCTAGGTCGTACAAGGCCAATGGGCCCAAGTGGAGGTGATGTAACACCTTTGGACTTGCAGTTTGACTCGGATTCTGCTGCAGCATCAGATTGTTTCGTCCACAACTCAACGCTCCGGACGAATTTGGAGGTGATTCCAACTGGGTTGGAAAGTGCACGAAATCTAGTTTCCAACAAAAAAAGAATCACCCAATTCGGAGTCCGTATGAAAAACTTGTGTGCGTTTTGAGTCAGGTATGTCTGTGCAGTCCGAATCTGAATCCAGAACGTGAGAGACTTGGACTCTATCTTCTCTTGGGCCAAAAGTGACGTGAGAGAACTTTTTGGACAGCAAATAAACATCTCTTTCTTCCTTATCTTCATATGTGGATTGTACAAATGTCCCATACACCTGCAATTAGACAAAACACAAAAGTGTGTGAAGTATTTTTGTTCTGGATAACATAAATAGATTATTGAATAGTTTGCACTAGAAATCACCTGACAAATATGCATATATGCAATATTTGTGGTCATATCCAAGGTAGTCATGTCCTCATCAA
>NW_021288877.1:0-1116 GCF_002162155.2 Triticum dicoccoides
TTACCACGGATCCGAAGACCAGGCAGCTTGAGCTTGTTCTGGTAAGGAATACACCCCCGCGTAATTAGCTCCATATGGTTGCATTCTAATTAATGAAGCCAAATTTCTAAATGGTTCACATTCCTTCCGCAGGCGACTGAAAGCAGTAGCGCGGGGTCGACTAAGAGCAACCCTTGGGACACCACTCTAAATAGGGGGTTGAATGTAATGAAGAACAAGGATAAGCTCAGTAAGCCGACGTCAGCTGGTCGTGTGGCCGGCAAAGGCTTGTCGACAAAATGGGGGTCATACTATACCGCTGGTGTGCGGAAGGAGAAAAAGACCAGCTCGGAAAGCCAGGCGCGAGAGGTTCAAGAACTCAAGGCACAGGTGGCGCGGATTCCGGAGATTGTCCAAGAGCAAGTGGAACAACGACTCGGAGCGACGATCACCGCCATTGTGCCTACCTTGATCTCGGGGTTGAGTGCATGGATTGCAGGCGGCCAACAGGGGCCGCTCCCGATTCCTAGCTTCACGGCCAGCAACTCGCATAATGCGATGGCGGGGCCATTGGTGCCTCCGGCGGAGGCGACATTGGTGTCTCCGACGCCGGCACGGGAGCTTAATGCACCCGGGTGTACGCCGGCCGGCACCTCTGCAGCAAGCGGCACCTCCGTCAACTGCACGCCCGCCGTTGGCGGTGCGTCGACATTAGCCGAGCTCGACGCCATCATCACGGTAACTAATTAAGCCTCTCTCGGCCGAGGACTTCATCTCCTTGCCTTTGACTGGGCATCCCTGACGCCCTACATGTTTTCGCAGGGCGCCGCCGATGTTCCGTGCACTCTCCTCCACTTCGTGAACAACGAGTTGGTCGATGTCGCCAAGGGCAAAATCGTTCAACCGGGCAACCCCTTGTTCCACGGTACCCAGATGCCACCCAACTTGTTTAGGGTTCAACTGGTTCGGGTGCTGCCAGGCTGCGACGACTTGTTACCTCCGATTCGACCCATCGGGGCCGACGATGAAGACGTGATGACCCTCAGCGCCTGCCTGAGCTGGCCCCTGCTTTGGCCGAAGAGCCAGATTCGTTTGGGGGCGGGGGACACCACCCCAAAGACAACACCGCCAGTCGTG
>NW_021288878.1:0-1912 GCF_002162155.2 Triticum dicoccoides
GGTGCGGTCGCCGACCAGCAAGCCGGTGTGGTGTGTGGTGCGGTCGCCGGCCGACGAGCCAAGATGGTGTGTGGTCGCCGGCCGGCTAGGCGCAGGCTGGGGGCCCCGGCCGTGGTGGTGGCGTCTATCCTGGTTTTGTGGGGCAGTATGGTGGTGCCCGCAGTTCGGGACGGGGTCGGGGAGGTGGTTTTGGCCCCGCTTCCTCCCCTTCCAAGGCCTGTCAGATCTCTCCGCAGGAGCCAGGGTCTTCCTCTGCGGCGACTGGTGATGGTATCCTTCCCCCTCCTCCCCCGCTGTCTCAGGGCTTCGTCCCCTCCTGTGGAGGCAGGCCATCTCTGGTGGTAGATCTGCGCCCAGATCTGCTACTTTGACCTACTTTGCTTGCCATTGTGCGGGCCACTTCCAGTCCAGATGCAAGTTCCCACCTTTTCAGTTAGATTTGACGCTTGGAGGGCCATATCACTATGGAGTGCGAGAATCGATGCAAGTTTCCATCTTTCAAACAGTTCTTTCATGGTATGCTTGGGTTCTCTTTCTTTCCTTTGGATGGGGATCTTGGGATGCCTGTGGTCACCCCTGTATCCTCCAATGTGGTTGTGATTTCTGTCATCTCCCAACCCATGTCTAACCAAGTCATCTCTGATGAACTCAGTAAGTGGGGTCTCGAAGGATGGGATTGGCAGATCAACCAGGTTTCGGAGAGGGAGTTTGCTGTTACCTTCCCCACGAAGGAACGTCTCAAGATGATGGCGTCATGCTCTAGATTTACCCTTCCTCTCAACTAGGTGATGGTTTTTGTTAAGGCCACTGTTGACGGTGCCAAAGTTGTGGCTTCGCTGTCTCAAACCTGGGTGCTACTTGATGATGTGCCTTCCGGGCTTCACAATGCTCGTTTCCTAATGGCCTTTGGTGGGTTAGTTGGCAAACCTGTTGCAGTTGATGATGCCTCTCTAGAGCCTCATGGTTCTATTCGCATGAAGATTCGGTGCTTGGATTTGTCTCGTGTTCATGGTTATATTGATGTCTTCCCCGCTACAGATGCTTATCGGATCCGTCCTTGTACTGAGGGCATGGTGGCCCATCAGGTGCCTCCTCCTCCTCCCCCACCCGCCAAGGCTTCCAAACCCTGACCCTTCTGATGGTGGCGGCAATATGGGTGCGGGCAGCAATGCCAACCCATTTACCATGTCGGAATGGGAGGTCATGGGGTCGGAATCTCGTGGCATGTTTGACTTAGGACCTCCTGGTTCTGGTGGTGGTGGGGCTACCAAGGATGCGGCTCACAAGGAGGATGCTATGGATGTTGTTGATCTTGGTGGGGCTACTGCTTTCTCTGGGGCGTGCTCCAATATTCCTGATGCCATTGCTCGACCAGCCTCTCCCTCTATGTCTGGCATCATGGACGTGCCTCCAGACTCGTCAGTTCTTCCTTCCAGCCCGTGTAGCAAGATGCAAAAGAAGAAATCGTCAGTGCGCAAGTTTTCTGCTAAAAGTAGGGCATCTTCTGGGAGTAAGCAACAGGGGGTGCGTTTGTGTTGTCGTCTGGACGATGATCTCGGTGCGGCTGCGGCTGAGATGTAGGGGACGGGGGGTGCTTCCTCCCCAGCGGCCCGATCCTCTTCGGTGCCGGTCCGGTCCCATGTGTCTACGGCTAGGAAGGGCCTCCGTTGCCCCAAAAGCACGGTTCCTATTCAAGAGCGGGCGGAGCGCCGGGCGGCCGCCAAGGATCTATGCCCCAGGTATCATTAATCCCCCTTCTCCTATTCGTTTGGTGCTGCCTTCTCTGCCTGATTCCCATCTCTTGAATATTCTCTCCAATATCGGTGTCTCTGTTGATCGCCAATGCTGGGTCCCCGTCCTCTTTACTCTCTTTGATCCATTTGAATGTGGAGGCCCAAACGGCCAGTGCTAG
>NW_021288879.1:0-1281 GCF_002162155.2 Triticum dicoccoides
GGTGCGGTCGCCGACCAGCAAGCCGGTGTGGTGTGTGGTGCGGTCGCCGGCCGACGAGCCAAGATGGTGTGTGGTCGCCGGCCGGCTAGGCGCAGGCTGGGGGCCCCGGCCGTGGTGGTGGCGTCTATCCTGGTTTTGTGGGGCAGTATGGTGGTGCCCGCAGTTCGGGACGGGGTCGGGGAGGTGGTTTTGGCCCCGCTTCCTCCCCTTCCAAGGCCTGTCAGATCTCTCCGCAGGAGCCAGGGTCTTCCTCTGCGGCGACTGGTGATGGTATCCTTCCCCCTCCTCCCCCGCTGTCTCAGGGCTTCGTCCCCTCCTGTGGAGGCAGGCCATCTCTGGTGGTAGATCTGCGCCCAGATCTGCTACTTTGACCTACTTTGCTTGCCATTGTGCGGGCCACTTCCAGTCCAGATGCAAGTTCCCACCTTTTCAGTTAGATTTGACGCTTGGAGGGCCATATCACTATGGAGTGCGAGAATCGATGCAAGTTTCCATCTTTCAAACAGTTCTTTCATGGTATGCTTGGGTTCTCTTTCTTTCCTTTGGATGGGGATCTTGGGATGCCTGTGGTCACCCCTGTATCCTCCAATGCGGTTGTGATTTCTGTCATCTCCCAACCCATGTCTAACCAAGTCATCTCTGATGAACTCAGTAAGTGGGGTCTCGAAGGATGGGATTGGCAGATCAACCAGGTTTCGGAGAGGGAGTTTGCTGTTACCTTCCCCACGAAGGAACGTCTCAAGATGATGGCGTCATGCTCTAGATTTACCCTTCCTCTCAACTAGGTGATGGTTTTTGTTAAGGCCACTGTTGACGGTGCCAAAGTTGTGGCTTCGCTGTCTCAAACCTGGGTGCTACTTGATGATGTGCCTTCCGGGCTTCACAATGCTCGTTTCCTAATGGCCTTTGGTGGGTTAGTTGGCAAACCTGTTGCAGTTGATGATGCCTCTCTAGAGCCTCGTGGTTCTATTCGCATGAAGATTCGGTGCTTGGATTTGTCTCGTGTTCATGGTTATATTGATGTCTTCCCCGCTACAGATGCTTATCGGATCCGTCCTTGTACTGAGGGCATGGTGGCCCATCAGGTGCCTCCTCCTCCTCCCCCACCCGCCAAGGCTTCCAAACCCTGACCCTTCTGATGGTGGCGGCAATATGGGTGCGGGCAGCAATGCCAACCCATTTACCATGTCGGAATGGGAGGTCATGGGGTCGGAATCTCGTGGCATGTTTGACTTAGGACCTCCTGGTTCTGGTGGTGGTGGGGCTACCAAGGATGCGGCT
>NW_021288880.1:0-967 GCF_002162155.2 Triticum dicoccoides
ATGTTTACAATATCCTGAGGAGAGACGAGTTGCTGCTGCTGTTTGTGCTTTCACTAGTTTTGCATGTGTATGGTGGTCTGAACATTGTAGATTATATCCTATTCCAACTACTTGGGCTGCTTTGAAAACTGCTATGCGTACGCGTTGGGTTCCACCATATTATCAACGTGAATTGCTTCAAAAATTGCAGCGTTTAAGACAAGGGAAAAATTCTGTAGAAGAATATTATCAGGAATTACAAACTGGCAAGATTAGATGTGGTATTGTTGAGGAGAATGAAGCTATGCTTGCACGTTTTCTGGGTGGATTAAATAGAGAGATTCAGACCATTCTAGACTATAAGGAGTATACTAATATCACTCGTTTATTCCATCTTGCTTGTAAAGCTGAACGTGAAGTGCAGGATCGACAAGCATTGGGGCGAACTAACTTTTCTGCGGGCCGACCTTCATCATGGACGCCACGTGCATCTTCTACTTCAACTGCACCAGCACCTCCATCCGTTGCCACCTCCAGCCGTGATACAAGAAAACAGGCACAACCACCATTATCTGCCAAGAGCGCACCTGCGGGGCCTGCACAGCGTTCTTCTTCTTCCATGGCATCAACAGGGCACACAAGTGATATTATTTGTCGTCGTTGTAAGGGAGGAGGTCATTATGCGAGAGAATGCAAATCTCCGCGTGTGATGATTGCTACCGCGGATGGTGGATATGAGTCCGCTAGTGACTATGATGAGGAGACTTTGGCTCTTATTACACGTGAAGAACATGGTGGAGATGATTCTGATCATGAGACGCAATACATGGCTCCTGAAGACGCTGACAGGTATGAATGTTTAGTTGCTCAACGTGTTTTGAGTGTGCAGGTCACACAAGCTGAGCAAAATCAGAGGCACAATTTGTTCCATACCAAGGGAGTTGTGAAGGAACGTTCTGTGCGCGTCATAATAGACGGAGGGAGCTGC
>NW_021288881.1:0-2883 GCF_002162155.2 Triticum dicoccoides
CCAGCCACGGCCACCGCCCGACGCGCCATCGAGCTAGCTCTCCAACGCGCCTAGCCGCGCGCCATTTGGAGCACCACAGAGGAAACCCGGGGCACAAGTACGCCGCGGACCTCGCCGGCGACTAACCGCCAGCGGGTTTGACTTGTTTGACCTGGGGTTTGACCCCCCCAGGGTCGCTGACTAGTGGGGCCAGGCCCTGCTAATTTTAGTTAAATAGTAACTAAACCTAATTAGCCACTAACACTGACCAGTGGGCCCCGACCCCCCCTAATCTTTAATTAAGTTAAACTAACCCTGTTTAACCCCCTGACACTGACGTGTGGACCCCACACGTCAGGTTTGACCCCAGTCAGCCGCAGTTGACTGCTGACGTCGTGCTGACATCATGCTGGCGCAATATATATTTTCTGGAATTAAAATAATTCAGGAAATTCCAGAAATTGTTTTAAACTTCAAAAATTCATATCAATTCAACCGTAGCTCAGATTAAAATAATTTATATATGAAAAATTATCAGAAAAATGTAATCTACCCATCTGTACTAGTTTCATGCATGAAAAACCAACTTATACCTGCTGAATATGAGAAAACACATTATGGCATATATAAGAGCTTACTTTGGAGATGCATTTGAGCTCATGGTTCAAATGAACTTCAAACCAAATGATTACTAGTTGCATTAGCTCAAACAACATCACATCTTCATGCCATGTTCATGCATCATATTGTTGCATATGTTTGTGTATTGATTGCCGGCACCGTTCCTTCTCGATAGGTCCTGCTCCGGAGCTGTTCCAGAGTACCTGTCTATGAAGCAGTGCCTCCCTTGTTGATTTACCAGGCAAGCAAACCCCCCTTGTTCATTTCGATAAAACCCTACTCTCTCGCTCCTGCTCTCAGTTATTGCATTAGAACAACAGCGATTCATCTGCTACTTTGTGCTGCGGTAGTTGAACCCATTCCTCTGCATGACCTGTCATTGCCACAGTAAATAGTTGAAACCCACTAGCATGTGTAGGAGTTGATTGAAGCCATTGTTGTGTTTCTACCATGCTATGACTGCTATTGCTTAGAGTTGTGTCAGGTCTGATTCATTGGGAATGAATTGGAGTGTTACGATATGTTCTGATGCTGAGAGTTAAGTGTGTGAACACGATTTGGTAAAGGTAGCGGTGAGAGGCCATGTAGGAGTACATGGTGGGTTGTCTCACTGGAACCGTCCTTAAGCACCGAGTTCTATGTATGTTGTCCAATGACTCGATACTACCACACATTGGGCTCCAGGCGCTCCAAGCCCTCTCGACTTATTAACCGACTTGATCTCTGTCCAGGAGTCGCAACTAGTTTCTGGTGTTTGTAGGTAGTGCTATTTTTCTACCAAGTGGCACCCGGCAGGGTGGGCTTGGAACAGACTAGGCACACGTGGCCTGGTGTACCAAGTGGCACCCGGATGGTGGGCTTGGGAACCCTGCACACATCGTTTCGGGCCGTGAGCGACACCCCGGCCGGATCTCCTTGCGGATGGAACCCGAATACGCGATAAACCTGGGCTAGAGTCTTGTGTGGTTAGTCAGGTCGTGGCCGACACCCTCGCCAGGCTTCTGCTTGAAGGTTGCCGAGATACATGACGTGTACATGGCGGTAAGTGGCGAGAGCGTGTGTGAAGAAGTACACCCCTGCAGGGTTAACATGATCTATTCGAATAGCCGGGTCCGCGGTTATGGACTTCTTGGATGCTTACATGGTACATAGACAACTTGAAGTGGATACTCTAAAAAGCTCAAGACGAGTGTGAGTGCTATGGATGGCCTTCTCGTAGGGAGACGGGGATGAATCCATAGTAGTGTATTGTGTGGTGATTAGTGGACTCGTGTGCGCCATATCACCTCAAGAGTTTCTGGTAGTCGTAGAACAGGATAGCCACAGAGTCAAAGCTGGCTTGCTGCAACTAAACCCCACATTACCCTCTTGATACAAATGCATGTATGATAGGATCTGATGTAAGTCTTACTGAGTACCTTTGTACTCATGTTGCTTTATTTATGTTTTGGCAGCGGAGACTTCGGTCTTACTAGTGTTCTCATGGACTTCGACTAGTAGCTAGTACCTCAGCTACGATCTTGATCGAATGTTGTAGATAGTCAGGCTTTCAGCCTTTTTCATTTATAGATGTCTGTACTCAGACATGTAATGCTTCCGTTTGTTGCTTGATTGCTCTGAATGTTGGGTCATGTGACCCCTGTTTGTAATAAATGCTATGATGGCTCTTCTGAGCCCTTATCTATATGAGTTGTTGAGTTATGCTGTGATGCCATGTTGTACAACACATACTTGCATGTTATGCGTACGTGTAATGTGTATTGCTATGTGTGGGATCTGACTATCTAGTTGTTTATCCTTAGTAGTCTCTCTTACCGGGAAATGTCTCCTAGTGCTTCCACTGAGCCTGGTAGCTTGCTACTGCTCTGGAACACTTAGGCTGGCCGGCATGTGTCCTTCTTCGATCCTGTGTCTGTCCCTTCGGGAAATGTCACGCGATGAATACCGGAGTCCTGCTAGCCCGCTACAGCCCGGTTCACCGGAGTCCTGTCAGCCCAGTGCTACAGGCTGGATTCACTCGCTGATGACCGACACGTTCGATGCTGGGTCATGGATGCCTGTCCCTATAAGTTAGTGCCACTTTGGGTTTACGACTAGCCATGTCAGCCCGGGCTCTTTATCATATGGATGCTAGCGACACCTTCATATACGTGTGCCAAAAGGCGCAAACGGTCCCGGGCAAAGGTAAGGCGACACCCGTGGGGATACCGTGCGTGAGGCCGCAAAGTGATATGAGGTGTTACATGCTAGATCGATGTGGCATTGAGTCGGGGTCCTGACAGC
>NW_021288883.1:0-884 GCF_002162155.2 Triticum dicoccoides
AACATTCAAAGCGACGTCATCAATTTCCAACATGTTCTAACATCATTTGTTGTTTTTCGGTCATTTACCTAATTGTTTAGAGAGCTAAATGACCGTGAAATTGAAAATCACTACAAAATGAATTCTGAAAATGTTGAAACTTGGCATGGTATCATCATTTCACCCGCATAGCATGTGCGAAAGTGTAGAGAGGGTCAAGGTGAAAACTGGACGCACTTCGTGTACAAACTGGACAAACTCTTTCGGAGCATCAGGGTTTTGGACGAGAACTCATCTGTTACACGGGCACTTCAATGTTTTTTAAACTTATTTGAACTCTGGACTTCTTTTGTGTTCAGTAAGCAGCATTCAAAGCAACATCATCAATTTCCAACATGTTCTGACATAATTTGTTGTTTTTCGGTCATTTACCTAATTGTTTAGAGAGCTAAATTACCGTAAAATTGAAAATCACTACAAAATGAATTCTGAAAATGTTGAAACTTGGCATGGTATCATCATTTCACCCGCATAGCATGTGCCAAAAAGTAGAGAGGGACACGGCAAAAACTGGACGCACTTCGTGTACAAACTGGACAAACTCTTTCGGAGTATCAGGGTTTCGGACGAGAACTCATCTGTTACACGGCCACTTCAATATTTTTTAAATTTATTTGAACTCCGGACTTCTTTTGTGTTCAGTATGCAGCATTCAAAGCGACGTCATCAATTTCCAACATGTTCTGACATCATTTGTTGTTTTTCGGTCATTTACCTAATTGTTTAGAGAGCTAAATGATAGTGAAATTGAAAATCACTACAAAATGAATTCTGAAAATGTTGAAACATGGCATGGTATCATCATTTCACCCGCATAGCATGTACGAAAGAGTAGAGAGGGTCAC
>NW_021288884.1:0-1977 GCF_002162155.2 Triticum dicoccoides
GACCTCGCCGACACCCCATTCGCCCCCCCTACGCCTCTCCTCGCCCGTTCCCCGCCATGGCCGAAGCCTCCATGGACGCGCTGCCGTAACCCCGCACCCACAGCCACTGCCCCACCTCTCCGACGTGATCCCGAGCTCCGCCACGACGTCGTCGTCCTCTCCATCGAGTCACGCGGCGCCAGAAGCTCTGCTGCATCTCCAACGCCGCCGTTTCCGACCTCGGGTGCCGGTGATCCCCGCCGTCGATTCGCCGGACCCCGTGCCTCCCCTGCCTCGCCAGCAGCACCAGAAGAACCGCGGTGAGCCGCTGCATCGTTTCCCCCATGCCTCGTTGCCTAATTCGCCCCCTAGCCGCATCAACCACCGGAGCCGAGCGCTCCCCGCCGCCGGCCATGTCGCCGCCGCGGTTGCAACCCCCGCATGTCGCACCAGAGCACGTAGGCGTGCTTAGCGTTTCCTCAGGAAGCCGCAGATCCCACCAGTTCTTCGTGAAACGCGCCGTAGCACCAAACCCGCAGGTGCCCGAACTCCGGCCGCCGCCTTGGAGCTCGCCGCCGTCGACTCAGGCCACCCCAGCTCCTCGGGCTTGCTCCATTGGATGCGCACGAGCTCGAGCTCCCTGTAGAACCCCTCCGCGCGTCGAATGGGCGCCGGAGCAGCCATTCCGGCGAGCCACCGCCGCGTCTGGTCGTTGCCGGCGGTTAGACGCCGGTGGATTAGCCCGGTTGACCAGGGATTTGACCCTCCTGGGTCACCGACGTGTGGGCCCGTCCCCTGCTAACTTTTGGTTAATTTAATAACTAATTTAGTTAAGCCACTGACTCACTGACATGCGGGCCCCGCCCGGCTAACTAAGTTAGTTAGGGTTAATTTTAATTAGGTTAATTAGTCCAGACACTGACACGTAGGGCCCATAGGTCAGTTTGACCTGGACGGCGCCCGTTGACCTGCTGACGTCACTATGAGGTCATGATGACGCAATAATTCCTTTCTGGAATTTAAATAATTCTTAAATGATTTATTATTTTCAGAAAATGCCCTAAACTTCAATAAATCATAGAAAATTAACCGTAACTCCAAATGAAATAAATTATATATGAAAAATTATCAGAAAAATTCAAGGAATCCATCTGTACCATTTTCATGCATGTTAGAACAACTTATAGCTGCTGTTTAGTACAAATCAATTAAATGGCATTTGAATAATCACATATGGAGTTTGAATTTGAATCTTGTATTCAAACCAACCCCATTTAACTTGTTGCTAGATGCATTAGCTCAAAACACATTCATTTTGCCCTGTCATGATCATGCATCATATTGTGCATTGCATTGATTGTGTTCCCTTCTGTGTTGCCGGTATTTGTCCCCTCTCGATAGACGTGATACCGATGATGTGATCGTTGACACTGATGAAGACTCAATGTTATCTTCAGAAGTGCCAGGCAAGCAAAACCCCCTTTTTCATTCCGATACAATCCTACTCTCTCGCTCCTGCTCTCTTTTACTGCATTAGGACAACACCGATTCATCTGTTACTTGCTGCGGTAGCTGAACCCCCTTTATCCTTGCATGACCTGTCATTGCCACAGTAAATAGATGAAACCCACTAGCATGAGTAGGAGTTGTTTGAGCCCTGATGTGCCTACTCATTTATGTTTGTTGTCATGCCTGCTACTGCTTAGAGTTGAGTCAGGTCTGATTCATCGGGGATGAATCAGAGGCGTGTGAACATGTCCTACTGAGTGTGAGCTAAGTGTGTGAACACGATTTGGTAAAGGTAGCGGTGAGAGGCCATGTAGGAGTACATGGTGGGTTGTCTCATTGCAGCCGTCCTTAGGAACTGAGTTCTGTGTTTGTGATCCATGACTCAGCTACTACCATACATTGGGCCCTGAAATATGACCCCGCTCGACTTCTTATTCACCCTAGTCCTCTGTCCAGGAGTTGCAAGTAGTTTCTGGTGTTTGTAGCTTA
>NW_021288885.1:0-1283 GCF_002162155.2 Triticum dicoccoides
TTTGCCCTGCTACACACTAGTTGAAGTTACGGTTCAATAACCTCATCAAGTCTCCACCATCCTCCCACTCAATTCTTTCGAGAGAAACTTTTCCTCGAGAAAGGACCCGTTTCAAGAAACAATCACTTTTGCTTCTGGGTCTGAATTAGGAGGTATACCCAACTATTTTGGGTGTCCTATGAAGATGCATTTTTATCTGCTTTGGGTTCGAGCTTATCAAACTGAAACTTTTCACATAAGCGTCGCAGCCCCAAACTTTCAAGAAACAACAACTTAGGTTTCTGTCTTCAATGATTGGTTGAAATTATTAATTGTTGTCCTAGCTAGAAAATGGGTTGTACTTTTAACAAACTGTAAATGGGTTGTAGTAAATTCCATTAGAATTCAAAAATGGGTTGTACATTTTTACAAATCGCAAATGGGCTATAAGTTCTCTGCCACACACTTGTGGGCCTACTAAGTGACGCGTCCCCTAAAAAAATAAGTTGACGCGTATGCAAGGCTTTGTCAACTTATTATAGTCAACACACGGTTCTAGCAGCAGTGGCCATTGCATGTCTATCCAACGGATGTCATGGTTCTTCTTCAATCTCGGATATTCTGCTTCGGCCGCCCAAAAAATGATTCCTCCCCCTGACATCTCGGGCGCACCGTTTTGGAGGCTGACCTGTCAACTTAGTCAATATAAACGACTCTAGCTTCAGTGACCGTACGATGTCCATCCAACGGCCATAGTGCTTCTTCAACCTCTGGTCTTCTTGCTCTAGCCGCCCAAAGCAGCACCGGTCCTGCCGCCTGCTCCTGCCTCCCGTGGCTGGCTGTACTGCCGCGGAGGCCTCACCGCCCCCATACTACTCCCACCGCTTGCCAGGCCATCCCTCCACTCACCCACACACCCTGTTATTATGCGGCGACGGCAGCCTCACACCGCAGCCGAACCAGTGAACCCTCGTACTCCTCTCTGCACGGGCTTCCACTGTTGCGTCTTCCTCGGCTCCGCGTCGTCCCCTTCCTAGGCCTCGCCGTCGTCCACCACCCTGGTCCTCTTGGCGCAGTGTGGTCAACATGGTCAACGACCAACTTCCATTGGAAGAGTACTATACATGGAGAGGCTGACAGCTGGGTCCATGACGGCCGCAAGGAAGTGCCTCCTTATTACGCGCTAAATAATTATTCCTCCACCTGACAGCAGGGACCCACCGGACGGGCCACCTTATTTCGCGAAAAAAACGTTTCCGTCCTGACTGCTGGGACCCACCGAACGGGCCACCGTATTTCGTGAA
>NW_021288886.1:0-866 GCF_002162155.2 Triticum dicoccoides
AGAAAAATAAAACTAATTCAATTCAAAATGTTAAAAATACAAATAATATATCAAAAAATTCAGAAAAATAAAACTAATTCAATTCAATATGTTAAAAACACAAATAATATATCAAAAAATTCAGAAAAATAAAACTAATTCAATTCAATATGTTAAAAACACAAATATTATATCAAAAAATTCAGAAAAATAAAACTAATTAAATTCAAAATTCTAAAAATACAAATAATATATCAAAAATTAAGAAAAATAAAACTAGTTCAATTCAAAATGTTAAAAATACAAATAATATATCAAAAAATTCAGAAAAATAAAACTAATTCAATTCAAAATTTTATACGCCTAGGCAGGAGTATGACTAAATCACTCCAAATTTCATGTATCATTAGTGGTATCTCGAATCATTCGAAAATGGACACCAAACACATCACGGGTAATATAATTCACATGATCCATTCAACAAAGTTTGGTACAATAAATTATTACACATCATTTCTTCCCTTGTGTCCCTGCTTGCTTACGATTGTGTCGTATCCATGGAGCATCCTCATCATTTAACTTAATGCTTGGGTCGGTGTTCACTTTGAAGGGCGGAATTTCAGCAAACATATTATAATCTTCTGACATGTCTGTCTTGTCCTCCACTCCCACGATGTTTCTTTTCCCTGAAAGAACAATGTGGCGCTTTGGATCATCGCATGATGTACTGATCATTTTCTTATCTTTCCGTTTCCTCGGTTTGCTACTCATGTCCTTCACATAGAAAACCTGAGCGACATCTTTCGCTAGGACGAATGGTTCGTCAAGGTAACCAAGATTGTTGAAATCCACCATTGTCATTCCGTATTGCTGGTCCACCTTTACCC
>NW_021288887.1:0-1484 GCF_002162155.2 Triticum dicoccoides
TGCGATCCAAGGGGCTCGGGTGGTTGTGGGGCCTCGCCGAACAAAGAAAACTCGACGCGAGTGGGGGGTGGGGGTGGCGGAGGAACACAGGCGGCGGGAGCCGGTGGTACGACCGACAGCCCGTGCGGTGTTCTATATGGGAAGAATCAGAGACGAGGAAGAAGAAGGGTTAGGAGACGTATGATCTTCATCCAACCGCCTGAAATGGTCGAGAGACAACTGGGAGTTGCATTCTTAATGCGCTCTGGTTCATCATGTGTGGGCACTGCGCAACCAACATTTTATTATCCAAAATCTGCTTGCTCTTCTTTACCATGTTCGATAGTGCTGGCCTGTACGTGATCGATAGGCTTTCAATTACTAGCGGCAATACAACACCGTATTTTCAAGCCAGTTCCACTTTCCCGATTTATATATCGTGGTTATGGTGTACCCCTGTTATGTACACTATGATCTGTCTAGTTGCTGTGTACTCTTGCTATCATGGTTTGGCAATAAACTCTCTATACAGTATATTATGAACCTATCATCTGCCAGCTATCCTTACTTCTGGAGCCTATTTTTTTGTGTACTTGTGCCAGATTATATAAATACACGCACGATATTATAGCACACATGAGCTCTCTCATCAGAATCCAGTGATAGCACATAAGTATATACAAGGGCGCCCCTATATTAGAATATTATCTGCATTACAAAGATAATCTCACAACTATTTATGTTTTCATGGTTCTCAGATATTATATGCAATTACAGTGAATATTAGAATCCGCGCATCAGAATAATATTGTGGAACACTGCAATGACTTACAAAATTGGCACCAAGGCATTGAGTGCCATTCTGGAAGCAATGAAACTCGTACGCTCCCCACCTGTTGATTCTTGTTCAAAATATCATCCTAATGACTATTCTAACCTCGAGGAGTCAAAGGCAGATGGCCTGTCCTGTTCAACCATCAAGGTGCCTGTTCTAATTTGGCAAGGTTTTATTGATTGCGCATATCTTGCATATGTTGTCTTGCATTTCTTCTACTTTGTTGCACCACCATCTGCTTAGTTTACTCATCATATAACTCGAGATGCCATGCCCATCCATTATCAATACATATTTCATCCGTCGTCATATTATGTTTTTCCACTCAAATGATGTTCTTGTGCATCAGACATCAAAAAGGAAGAGGGTGATTGCCGAACCTGAAGGAGCACCAGCAAAGTCCTTGAAAAATGTGGTGGTGCCGGAGAAATCAGACAGCGCCCCACTTATATTGGCTGTACAACCAGTGACACAAAACATAGGATCGACTCCAGCAGACTGTACCCATACTTCACTAGCCACACCACTAGCCCCACTACACAGGACCTGCACTCCAGCAAAAGGTATACCGATTTCATTTGCCATAGCACCAGCCGTACCACAGAAAAATCCCACTCCAGCAAAAAGTACAGCAAGTCCATCGGCCGAAGACCTATCCCAACTGCAGAGA
>NW_021288888.1:0-1708 GCF_002162155.2 Triticum dicoccoides
TGTTCTGCCCAATATCTTCGAATCCATTGGATTCGGGTCTTGCGCTGACTGTAATCCTCTTTAGGATCTGTCTTGTACATTTCTGAGAGTTCATCTGGCAGATCTCTGGAGGTCTCACCACGACGCTTTCTGCCACCCTTCCTTGCTGCTTTCTCTGAATCCATAAACTTTAACTTGAAAGGCTTCAAGACGTTCAAAGGCTTCAAAGGTTTTTGTTTGCTGGACCAACAGGAACTGGCTTCGGGAGAATTTATGTGATGCTGTAAGAATTCTGCAAATGAATGCAGACTATGAGAACCAAAGGATTCTCCCACGGACATGTACCTGTGACGGCATTAAGGTGCGAGGGAAGGGGAATAGGTCATATGCATTCTCAGAAGATTTTGAAGATAAATCATTTTGGAAGACATTGACCTCATCGTGCGAAGACATTCACTCATAGATAAGAAGTTGGTTCCAGATTTGTACGAATCCATAGATCAGTACAAGTGAGGAATCCAAAGAAAATAATGGAAATGTCAAAAAATTAAAAGAAAATAAGTTTATCATGTGATATGTGGTCTAGTTGTTGGGAAAATTTGCAAATGTGAATTTTGACTTTATTTGCAAAATCTCTCTGAAATTTCTAAAAATGGGCATAACTTTTGCATACTAACTCGGATGAAAAAGTTTTTTATATGAAAAATCATCTACTCGAAAAGTTACATCCAAATTTAACAGGGGGAACCCCGTTAAACATTTTCAAAATCTGTCGCCAGAGTCTTCATGCGCTCACGCGAACCCTGAGCTTCTGCACGCTTCTTCACAAAGGCTTCCTTAAGCTCGTGCATCATTGTCTTGAAGTTCTTCACTTCTTGCACGCTGAGCTTGGCCATATGCTTCTTGAACTAAGCCTCTTCTGCTTCAGTTCAACAATGCGCTGGGCAATAGCAAGTTCTGAAGCAATGGCGCCTTGGAAGGCGACACTGAGGCCAATGGGTAGCTGCAGATCTTCAAAACTGATGTTTGGCGTGTCAAACCACTCGTCAATGAAGTTGTGGATGATGGTGACATCAAAGAGAGGCAGATCATTGAAGATTTCTGCTTCTTCTTTGCTCTTGATGAGTTGCTCAAGAGCATCATTTGCAAGATCTTCATCACTTGACAGATCAATGTCGTCGTTGCGCAGAATGGCAGCAGCTGTTAGCTCTTTGCCAGTGTGAGACAGAGGCATCTTGGCCTTCTGGGGCTTGGAGACGCGTGATAAGTCTTCAGATTGCACACTGTCTTCAGGAGGTGCACTTGCCAATGGCTTCGCCCTTGAGATTTTTGGTGAAGGGGCCGGCTTTGAAGCTTTTGGCTTCTTCAACTGCTTTGGCTTCGGCACTGCAGGCGCGTCATCAAACTTAGTGTTAGCTACAGGCTGATTCACTGCAGTCCCTTGAACCAAGATGTAGGTGATGAGGCCTTCAAGGTTGGCGAAAGGACCGATGACATTGGGTTTTGCATGTCGTGTGCCATCTGCCCTTGGAGATGAGGGACCAGGGTTGAAGTCTAACCCAAAAGACTTCTTGTTCTGCTTCGCTGAGTTCTGAGCAAACTGGAAGTTGCGCTTGAACAGATTGTCGTCACGACACCATAGCAGTGACGACGAGTGTGCATCAGCAGGCTGTGGTCCACGGACCATGCATGGATAGAAGCCTTGAGCAATGGCTTCATCTCTGGACCT
>NW_021288889.1:0-939 GCF_002162155.2 Triticum dicoccoides
TTCTGAAAAATTGAGTGGGCCTAGTCTGAATTATTCTACTTATGATAAAGAATTATATGCTCTTGTTCGGACTTTAGAAACATGGCAACATTATTTATGGCCCAAAGAATTTGTTATACATTCTGATCATGAATCTTTGAAACATATTAAAAGTCAAGCTAAACTGAATCGTAGACATGCTAAATGGGTTGAATTCATTGAGACTTTCCCTTATGTCATTAAACACAAGAAGGGAAAAGAAAATGTTATTGCTGATGCATTGTCTCGTCGCTATACTATGCTTTCACAACTTGACTTCAAAATATTTGGTTTAGAGACCATCAAAGATCAATATGTGCATGATGCTGATTTTAAAGATGTAATGCAGAATTGTAAAGAAGGAAGAATGTGGAACAAGTTTGTTGTTAACGATGGATTTGCGTTTCGTGCTAACAAGCTATGCATTCCAGCTAGCTCCGTTCGTCTTTTGTTGTTGCAGGAGGCGCATGGAGGAGGATTAATGGGACACTTTGGCGTGAAGAAGACGGAGGACGTACTTGCTACACATTTCTTTTGGCCAAAGATGAGACGGGATGTTGAGCGTTTTATTGCTCGATGCACTACATGTCAAAAAGCTAAGTCACGACTCAATCCTCATGGTTTATATATGCCTTTGCCTGTACCTAGTGTTCCTTGGGACGATATATCTATGGACTTTGTTTTAGGTTTACCTCGAACAAAGAAGGGGAGGGATAGCATATTTGTTGTCGTGGATAGATTCTCGAAAATGGCACACTTTATACCATGTCATAAAAGCGATGATGCTGTTAATGTTGCTGATTTGTTCTTTCGTGAAATTATTCGCTTGCATGGTGTGCCAAATACTATTGTTTCAGATCGTGATACTAAATTTCTTAGCCACTTTTGGAGATGTTTATGGGCTAAGTTGGGGACTAAACT
>NW_021288890.1:0-911 GCF_002162155.2 Triticum dicoccoides
AACCAAGTTATCGGCAACTGGCAGGAGCCATATGGTTGTCGCTTTATTGTATGCAATGCAATCGCGATGTAATGCTTAACTTTATTACTAAACGGTAGTGATAGTCGTGAAAGCATAAGATTGGCGAGACGACAACGATGCTACGATGGAGATCAAGGTGTCGCGCCGGTGACGATGGTGATCATGACGGTGCTTCGGAGATGGAGATCACAAGCACGAGATGATGATGGCCATATCATATCACTTATATTGATTGCATGTGATGTTTATCTTTTTATGCATCTTATCTTGCTTTGATTGACGGTAGCATTATAAGATGATCTCTCATTAAATTATCAAGAAGTGTTCTCCCTGAGTATGCACCGTTGCCAAAGTTCGTCGTGCCCAGACACCACGTGATGATCGGGTGTGATAAGCTCTACGTCCATCTACAACGGGTGCAAGCAAGTTTTTGCACACACAGAATACTCAGGTTAAACTTGACGAGCCTAGCATATGCAGATATGGCCTCGGAACACGGAGACCGAAAGGTCGAGCGTGAATCATATAGTAGATATGATCAACATAAATGATGTTCACCATTGAAAACTACTCCATCTCACGTGATGATCGGTCATGGTTTAGTTGATTTGGATCACGTAATCACTTAGAAGATTAGAGGGATGTCTATCTAAGTGGGAGTTCTTAAGTAATATGATTAATTGAACTTAAATTTATCATGAACTTAGTACCTGATAGTATCTTGCTTGTTTATGTTGATTGTAGATAGATGGCTCGTGCTGTTGTTCCGTTGAATTTTAATGCGTTCCTTGAGAAAGCAAAGTTGAAAGATGATGGTAGCAATTACACGGACTGGGTCCGTAACTTGAGGATTATCCTCATTGCTGCACAGAAGAATTACGTCCTGGAAG
>NW_021288891.1:0-909 GCF_002162155.2 Triticum dicoccoides
TTCCCTCGGTTCGGTTTTTCTTATAAACTGTTCCGATTCTTTTCTTCTCTACCGATTCGTTTTCTTTCCGATTTTTCGCTAAACCGTTCCGGTGTTCTAGATCGGTTTTTCGTTTCGATCTCTTTTCCGAAAACCCTAGATTGGTTTTCGTTCTTCTTTCGGACCGTTCGTCTCAACGAACGTGATCACCGATTATTTCCCGGTTAACGACGTCTGTTCGTATAACCGTTCTTCTTTTTCTTCTCGTCGGATTTATTCCGCGATCGCGATCTCAGATCCGATCTTCGTTCTAGTTTATCTTCTCGCTCGTTTATCGGAATCAGGTGATTCAAGCGCCTGGAGTTTCATCTCGAAACCGCCGTTCCGTCTAATCAACTTGAACAAGCTTTTGCTACAGTAAAATTTTGACCTAGATTCAACTTGCTAGAACCGAGTTGTTTTTCTTCCGCCGTTTGTTTTTCGTCGTTTGTTCGGCTCGTTCTTTCTTTGCAACCGGAGTTCTTAAGTTGAACTTTCTGGTTCGTTCTCTTGTTCGATTTTTCCCTGTGCATTAGATGAGTACTTATTGTGTGGTTACTATTGTTTGCTTACGATAGATTGACCGGAGTATGACGATTAGATCTATCAAGAGTTTTGAGTGCGAATCATCTTCATCAACATTGCAGGCAAGTAACACTTGATCATATCTTTCCTACTACCCAGTTTTATTGCATTAGATCAAACCCTCAAACACTTGCATTGTTAGGATCTAATTAAATTGTGGGTTGGGAAGTAGAATTGAGGTAGTACCTATTACCTGTTACTTATGAAACCTTGGGAGTTACTTCTACGTTTGCTTATTATGCTATGCTATGCTAGTAGACGTGGATTGGGTGAGTGAATATCCATGACAGATGTGAGATTGTTAAT
>NW_021288892.1:0-1677 GCF_002162155.2 Triticum dicoccoides
TGTGTTGACAACTGATTTTGGCAATATACAGAGTGAAAGGGTTTTCAGCATGAGAAAGTTTCGTATCGTCGAGTGGAACAACTTTGATGTTTAGGCTATCGCCATTCGACCTCATCTCAGTGGCCGAAGCTATACTCCGAGTGACAAAATTTAATGTTCTGAGTGCTTTTCGGCCGATTACGCCCTCAATATGAACTCAGATGAAGGAGTGCTCTAAAGGAATTGTCTTCGTCTCGTCAAGACAATTGATTCTCATATATAAATCATCTCAATCCGAGTTCATATGCAAAAGTTATAGTCAATACGGTCTGGACAGGCCAGAGACCAAAATATTACGCTTGACATCAGACACATGTTGATGAGTGTCTGATGCAATGCGTGAGCAATTCAGCCCTCAAGACGGCCTTTAATTGAAAAAACTTCAACACGAGAAAGTTTCGTCTCGTCGAGCCGATCGATTTTCATATATAATTCGTCTCAATCCGAGGTTATATGAGACTTGGGGAGACAAATCAAGTTCAGGCTATGTTTTTGGTCGAATGAAAACTCACCGGTCGAGTGAAAACCTACCGATCGAGTAAAAGGTCAAGTGAGAACCTACCGATCGAATAAAAGGTCGAGTGAAAACCTACCGATCGAGTAAAAGGTCAAGTGAGAACCTAGATATCGAATAAAAGGTCGAGTGAAAACCTACCGATCGAGTAAAAGGTCAAGTGAAAACTCACCGGTCGAGTGAAAACCTACCAATCGAGTAAAAGGTCAAGTGAAAACCCACCGATCGAGTAAAAGGTCAAGTGAAAACCTACCGATCGAGTAAAAGGTCGAGTGAAAACCTACCGATCGAGTAAAAGGTCGATCGAGTAAGAGATTATCTTCCGACTGAAAATGTGGTCATCATCCGAGTGAAAGATTGTCTTCCGAGTGAAAATATAGTCATCCGAGTGAAAAAGTCCAGTCGGACCATCCGAGTAAAAGACTCTAATATCCGAGTGGATGAGCTCAAATCCGAGTGAAACTGAACATGTGCCCAAAAGTCTATCAAGATGGTCTCGGATGAAGAAGTGTTCAATACAGAAGTTGTGCGTATCATCAAAACGTTAAACTTTGGTTTTGGAGTCATCATCATCAGAGATAGTATATGGCCTGCAAATTTACTACAAGACTCGGATAATTCAGTCTACCGCAAGACCGAGTCCGACTGGAAGGTAAAGACGACCTCGAAAAGTATTCAAGATGGCCTTATTTGAAAAAGTGATCAACATGAGAGTTGTTCGTATCGTCGAGGCGCACAAGTTTGGTATTTGGGCTATCTTGATCGGAGGTCATATGGAGGCTCGGCGGCCTGCACAAGGAGGAAGACAGAAGTTGGGCCAGATTCAGACTGAATCCGAGTTGAAATAGAACTAGGACTCTAGGACGCGAATTGTTGTAATTTTTCTTGTAAGGAAAGCCTAGATGAATCCTTTACTTGTACGGGAAGTCCAGCCGCCTCTTATATATGTTGGGGGTGACGGCCGATTGAACAACACACAATCGAACAAATCAATATACTACTTTTTTATCTACGTTTTATCTCTCCACCGTTTTCTCTCTCGTTCTTCGCTGTTCTTTGTTGAGATCTGCGAATCCCGGGGCTCTAGGGGCGAGCGAATCGACCTAGGGCAGCCCATAGCCGCC
>NW_021288893.1:0-1191 GCF_002162155.2 Triticum dicoccoides
AATGGTCCACGAAATGGACCAGAATAACCAAAATTGTGAATGTTGATGACCGACACGTAAATGCAACCCGAGGTTCGTCAAACATGGAAATCACTTCGGGACCTCCAAACTGAGTAGTAGACCAAGAAGCGGGCCAAAATCGGCCCAAACTACGAGTCTTCACGACCAACACGTAAGCACATCGTGGGGATTGACAACCATGGAAATCGCTTTGGGACCCCAAAACGATGAGTAATAGTCCATGAAAGAGCCCGAAATAGGACAAACTTAGGATTATTGATGATTGATACATAAACGCACCCCGGGGATTTGTCAATCATGGAAATCGCTCAGAGAGACCAAATCAGTGAGTAATAGTCCATGAAACGGGCCGGAATCGACAAAAACCACGAGTGTTGATGACCGACATATAAACACATCCCAGGGTTCGTCAATCGTGGAAATCACTTCAGGAACCAAAAACTGAGTAATAGTCCAAGAAACAGGCCAGAATCGGCCAAAACTGCGATTGTTGATGACCAAAACGAAAGCGCATATCGGGGTTGAACAACCATTGAAATCGCTTTCGGACCCCAAAACGGTCAGTAATAGTCCACGAAACAGGTCAAAATCGACAAAAACCGCGAGTGTTGATGACCGACACGTAAACGCACCTCGGGGTTCGTCAATCATGGAAATCACTCTCGGACCCCAAAACAGTGAGTAATAGTCCATGAAACAGGCCAGAATTGGCCAAAACTACGAGTGTTGATGACCGACATGTAAGCGCACCTTGGGGTTCAACAACTATGGAAATCGCTTTGGGACCCCAAAACAGTGAGTAATAATCCAAGAAACGGGTCAGAATTGGCCAAAACTGTGAGTGTTGACGACGGACACGTAAAGGCACCCCGGGGATCATCAATTGTGAAAATCGCTCTGGGACCCCAAACCGGTGAGTAATAGTCCACGAAATAGACCAGAATAGCCAAAATTATGAGTGTTGATGACTGACACACCACCCGGGATTTTTCAATCGTGGAAATCGCTTCGGGACCCCAAAACTGAGTAATAGTCCAAGAAACGGGCCATAATCGGCCCGAATTGCGAGTGTTCACGACCAACACGTAAGCACTCCTTGGGGTTCGACGACCGTGGAAGTCGCTTTGGGACCCCAAAATGATGAGTAATAGTCCATGAAAGAGCCCGAAA
>NW_021288894.1:0-732 GCF_002162155.2 Triticum dicoccoides
ATTTCATATACATTAGGAATATTTTTTATACATGTTTAATAATTTTTTAAATAAATTATTAACTTTATATTTCAAATATATGTCCTGATATCTAATTTTTTATATGCACTATGTGTATTTTTTGTATGTATCTAAAATATTATTTTATACACGTTTAACATTTTTCAATTACATGATTAATGTTTTTAAAAAATATTTTTGAGGTCTACTTTTCTTTCATATAAATTTTACATTTGTTTGTACATAAGGAACAGTTTTTAATTCGCCTTTAACCATTTTTGAAAAATGATTTTTTTTCGAATATATATTTTTTTGCAAAATTTTCATACACATTGCACATTTTTCGTATACACCAGGAATATTTTTATACATGTTCAACCTTTTTCAAATACATGATTAATATTTTTTCAAATAAATTTTTTCATGTCTATTTTTTTCATACACGTTATACATTTTTGGTATACAACGGGAACATTGTTTTTCCAGGTATATGATTATCGTATTTTCAAATATATATTTTGATGCCTATTTTTTCATACACATTATAACTTCTTGTAGGGGTGTGCTACGCATCGGTCGGTGGAATTTTTTAAAAGATCCAAATCTGACACGATCTGGCAGCCGAGCGTCGTCCTCACTTTTGCAACAGAGGTCGTGGTTCGAGAACCCTTTTGCAAGATAGGTCTTATTGCAGAAACATGTGCAAAAAAATGTTGTATTGCGCGCGCGGGG
>NW_021288895.1:0-871 GCF_002162155.2 Triticum dicoccoides
TTAGTTCATGTTAAGGGATATCTTTTGTGCGTGTGTGTGTGTTGAATAAAGATGATATCTCCATTGATTGGTCTTCGTGATCAGTTGTTTGATCTATTGCCTTGTCAAGACTTTGAATTGAGTATGAGCTATCGTCAAGTCAAATCAGAACCAACGATTTTCGTAATGTTGTCTTACTCGTGGTTGATCCCTCGAGCATACACCATTACATCTTTTGGTCTGACCATTGCTATCACCGTGTTCACATGATGGTGGAAGTCCAGTAATATGGAAAATTCTGATGAGTTGTTGTTGAGCCCGTCAGCAGCATTTTTGTCTCCCCCATGATTCATGTTGAACATCAACCTAGTGTTGAAAACCTTGTAAGCAATGCCTTCGTGTTCCGTTCATGAAGCTTATCCTTGGATGAAAGAAGTGACTTTCTCCAAGTTCACGTGCATTAGGTGTAAGTTGCCGCCATGAATTTGAGAAAGGTTTGTTTGTTTCCCTTGGAATCATCCCAAATCGGTCATGCATACTTACGAAGTATCCCAAACTTTTTTTTTTAATTTTTTTGCCTCTAGATCTTGAAAGCCCCGTAACTTTTTTTGTGTTAGGTTTTTGGGGATTTTGAAAATGTTTAACGGGGTTCCCCTAGTTAAATTCGCATGTAACTTTTCGAGTAGATGATTTTTCATATATAAAACTTTTTAATCCGAGTTCGTATGCAAAAGTTATGCCCATTTTACAAATTTCCAGAGATATTTTGCAAATAAAGTTGAAATTTATATTTGTAAATTTTCCCAACAACTAGACCACATATGACATGGCAAACTTATTTTCTTTTATTTTTTTCACATTTTTATCATTTTTTTTATTTTTTTTAAACTGA
>NW_021288896.1:0-966 GCF_002162155.2 Triticum dicoccoides
ACCTCGCCCGAACCGCCGTCGCCGGAGATCCCCTTCAACGCCGTCGTCGCTCCGGTCCATCTCCGGCCACACCAAGGGCTTCGTCGCACTCACTGTGAGCTTAGCCATCTTCCCCTTCCTTCCGTTCTTGCTCCCGAGCCGTGTAGCAACCTCCCGGAGCTCAACCGCACCCACCGCCGTGGAGCTCGTCGCCGACGTGCTCCCGGTCACCCTCCGACCACTCCACGGTGTCCATCATGCTCACCGTGTCACTTAGCACCTAGCTAGCCACTCCCCGAGCCTCACCGACCCCTCTAGCGTCAAGTTCGTCTTCGGCCGAACCCCGGTGGCCGCCAAAGTCGTCGCCGGCGCCAACTCCGGCCACCCCGACCCCAACGGACTCCACCAAGAGCTGGGGCTCGACCTCAGCTCCACTCCGGTGGTCTCCGCGACCCATTTGGTGGCCGAAACGGCCAAAACCACTTCTGCCGCCGCGTCGGGCTCACCGGCGGCTAAACGCCGGTGCAGCCGACCCGGGTTTGACCACGGGTGGGCCCTGGTTGACTCCCCTGAGTCAATGACAGGTGGGGCCCAGCCCTGTTAATTAAACAGGTTTAGTTTTAATTAAACTTTAATTAATTTAATCACCCTGACATGCGGGACCCACTGTCAGGTTTGACCCGGACGTGTTCCGTTGACCTGCTGACGTCACACTGACGTCAGGCTGATGCAATAATTGATTTTCTGGAATTATTCTAATATAGGAAATTCCAGAATATAATTTAAACTTCAAAAATTCATAACTTTTATTCTGTAACTCCAAATCAGACAAATTATATATGAAAAATGATCAGAAAAATCCAATCTATCCATCTGTACTATTTTCATGCATGATTAAACAAGTTAACTTGATGTTTAATGCAGAACAAGGAAAAACACTTTAAAGGGCCATGTTTGAGTTTGAAATTTGAATCTTTGATTCAAATT
>NW_021288897.1:0-3757 GCF_002162155.2 Triticum dicoccoides
CTGCATTAGCACAAGCGGCACATGAACATGGTGTTTGGTTGCCCCCATGGGGTATGATTAAAAGCTAGCACTTGCACTTAGCACACAGGGTTAAGAGTTAGCAGAGGGAGGGGGAGAAGAAATGCAGTGTGCACCAGACCATGGTGATTGCGATGGATAGTGGCTGTGGCGCCATGTCCGACATGACGAGCATGGAGTCGTCGACGAGCGACCCCGTCGGCGGCATGGCGAGCGACACCGTCGACGAACTAGTTGCGGTGCTTGCACAAAGAAAATCGACAGAGGAGGAGAATGCAGTGCTCGCTCCATGGTATCGTCAGTGCAGTGGACGAGAGAGGAGGCTAGGATGATCGAAGCCGGAAACGACTCAAGTGTAGTAGGGCGAGAGAGGGGAGGCCAAGATGATCGACCCTGTCGGCGGTGCGCCGAACTGTAGTGTTCATGGAGGCAGAGGACACAAGAAGCAGTGTGCGCGCCATTGCAGCGTCACAACAGTAGGAGGACGACAGAGAGTAGGCCGAGATGAGCAACGCCGGAAACGAATCTAGTGTAGTAGGACATGGGCAAGGAGATCAAGGGGAAGGGCTTCGGCGTTGAGAAGGACGAATAGGAGGGCTCTGAGCAGAGGGCAGAGGATCTCGACACGACGGCGTTAGTGCAGTAGACTGCCGCTCAAAGAAAGATGAAGCTACGATCGTCGAAACCAAAAACTTACAACACGAATGTTGTGAGGAATCGAGAGATTAGGCTACTGGTCAAAGGAAATTTCAAATGATCGATCGTGCGCGACGAATCTGACAAAATTCGTCCAGAATAGCTCCAAACGGGAAGACAAGATTAACAACTTACAGTCGACGAAACTACGAACGGTATCGCCTGAATGGAACCGTAGCATCGAGGTGCATCTTTTTTGTGTAGAGCTTACCACGAATCGAAGCATCGTTGTGTAGACCAGAGGGGCATGGAAGAGAGGAGATTAGAGAGGAGCTTACTAAAGGTTGAAGAAGACACCACATAAACAGCTCGCATCCCTCCTGTTTCTCCTCCTGCAGGGGCCCGCTCGCTGCGCTTCCGCTCGGCCTGGCTCCAGAGAAACTGACGATTCCTGCGTTGCCAGCGAGCCAGGCCCAAAGGTGCTTTAAGAAACGTGCGATGCAAGCCCAATAATATATGCGGGCTACCAAACAGGCTAAATCCTTCCCGCCTGGTTGGACCTTATACGGGCAAGAAACACACCCTTATTTGGGCGGGCTATGCGTCTCGCGCTTATGCGCTGCGGGGGCCACGGGCGCTTAAAATGCTGATTAGGAGCTCTCCTGGGATTGATAGCAGCAACATGGTCCAACATGTATTCCAGTTTTGGGAGTTTTTTTTGTTTTCCTCTGTTCCGCAACAATCGTTAGCAGGAAGCGCATGGTGTGGCCATGCCCGGTTTTGTGGAACGCTGTTTTTCTCATATTTGTTCGACAAACTATTTAAAAAATGTTTAAACAACTAAATGAAGAAAAAAATATTATACCATGGAAAATGAAATTATTTGACCGCTCTTCGTGAAGAAGTTTGTCGCCCTTCTTGAAAATTTGCAGTTGCGACCCTCTCTTAAAAACTTACATTTTTTACCCCTCTAGAGAGCTTTCAATTACATCCATGCTAAAACCCTTGCAGTTGCGACCTCTCTTTAAAACTTACAATTGTGATCCTTCAAAAAACTTACAGTTGCGACCTCCATGGAGAACTTGCAATTGGGACCTCTTTTGAAAACTTGTTGGTGTGCCCTTCCTTATACACTAGTAGTTGTGACATCTTGGAAAACTTGCATTTGCAACCCCACTGAAAACTTGCAGTTGTCATCCCACTAGACGACTTGCAGTTGCAACCCCTCTTGAAAACTTGCAGTTACGATCCCTGCCCCCCCTATAAAGGTTATACTTGCAAAAAAGAGCAAAACCAAGGAACATTGAAGAAAATAATTTTTTGAAGACCAAAAAAATGAAGAAAATATGACAAAATTTTTATGTTGAAAGGAAGCCAGGGAAACCTGTGCCTACTTGAGGAGAACCCTGTGGGGGCCCACGCGAACACCCTAGCCGCATGGTGTGCCTGGTGGGACCCGCAGGATCCCCCGACCACCTCTACTGCCCGATGACCTTATGTGACCTTGAAACTTCGTTCCTAATTTTACAGGATTTTTCCTCCGCCATATGCAAGGCGGAACTGAGGCGTAACACTTCTCTACTCCGCGGGGTTGTTTTCTTATGACCTTTTCCCTCTTGAAGGGGGGATTCGAAGCCATAGACATCACCACATCATGGGGATCATGATCAACACCTTCATGACCGTCATCCATCTCCAACCCTAGCTTTCAATCTATGAACTGTTACCTGAAATCTTTTGTTGAGTGCTTTCTGGTATTGATTACTATCCGTCGTTGATGTTTAGAAGTTTTGTTGGTGAAAGATTTATATGTTTGGATTGTTAATCATAATTTCATCTCCACTAATTATTATCCATATGATGTCTTGTGAGTAGTTCGTTACGTTCTTGAGGGCATGGAATAAACCTTGTTATGAGTAATCTTGTGAAGTTGAATATAATTCAACGTTTTGATATTAGGTTGTGATGTAATTATCTAGTGGTAATGTGCGAACATCGACTGCATACAACTTCACTGTTAAGGGCCTATAGGAGAGCATTGTGTGACTAGTTTATCAATGGTGGATGGTTGGAGTGACAGAAATTACCAAGCCCTAAGTTTATATTGTTACATGAGAAGTTCTCGGAACCCCAAAGTGACAGAAATTATGTGACTACATATGGTTAGATTCTATATTAGTTATTCTCTTGTATTTGTGATGCTTGCACTGAAGGTATAATCATAAGTATGTTGTTTGTTCAAGTAAGAACAATACATCTTACATTCTTAAGAAGTTGATCCCAATTCTCTCGGCATGCAAAGTGTCCACCTCAACGTCCCACTTTATTATTTATCTTCACATGCAAGCCACCCACATCATCATATGTGCCACCTCAGTGGTTCAGTTATAACTATGTATTCTTTTTCCAACCGAACAACCAGAATAATCTAGCAGATTTCTTAATCTTAGTTTTCTCCCAATCGACACCAAGCCTCTTCCCCTTCCCAGTCTTTCCCTTTCATGATCCTTCTTCTCACCTTAACTCTTTGTCCACCAGCTTTAGTTTCACATGCACTCATGAGTCATGAGTCACAACCCCTTCCCTCACGTCCTCTCTGTCATTAATTTTCCTACTACCTTTCCGCCTCCACAAAGCAGATGACCAACCGCAGCATTCGGGGTTGATTCATCTACAAGTTGCCAAGTCTACGAATAGCGGCTGCAGCAGCGACCATAGGAGGAGCTTCGTAATGACGATGTCTATTATTACATAGACAAACACCAAAAATGCATTCTCCATGTAAGGCACTGCCGCCAAGCCTATACCCTGACTCTTGAGAACATCCCATGTCATATTGGCTTCCTATCAACCTCTCGATCTTCCCCACCTTAATCCCCTTAGGTAAACTTACTTCCTCTCCACTGACTCTTGAATCTCACATATTAGGTTTGGGTCTACACATTGTGTCGTTAATTACGTGTATGTTTGTTTGGTCCCAAAAACATGGTTGGAGTATTGTCGTACTGCGCTACTTGGGGGTCATTGGAGAAGCTATAACCTCTTTGAGGGCAGGCGCCTCTCTTCCCCTAATTTTGTGAATATTTTTTGGCGTGCCTTCTTG
>NW_021288898.1:0-994 GCF_002162155.2 Triticum dicoccoides
TGCATCTTATCTTGCTTTGATTGACGGTAGCATTATAAGATGATCTCTCACTAAATTATCAAGAAGTGTTCTCCCTGAGTATGCACCGTTGCAAAAGTTCTTCGTGCTGAGACACCACGTGATGATCGGGTGTGATAGGCTCTACGTTCAAATACAACGGGTGCAAAACAGTTGCACACGCAGAATACTCAGGTTAAACTTGACGAGCCTAGCATATGCAGATATGGCCTCGGAACACGGAGACCGAAAGGTCGAGCGTGAATCATATAGTAGATATGATCAACATAATGATGTTCACCGATGAAACTACTCCATCTCACGTGATGATCGGTTATGGTTTAGTTGATTTGGATCACGTGATCACTTAGAGGATTAGAGGGATGTCTATCTAAGTGGGAGTTCTTAAGTAATATGATTAAATTGAACTTAAATTTATCATGAACTTAGTCCTGGTAGTATTTTGCAAATCATGTTGTAGATCAATGGCTCGCGTTGTTGCTTCCCTGTGTTTATTTTGATATGTTCCTAGAGAAAATTGTGTTGAAAATGATAGTAGCAATGTTGCGGATTTGATCCGTGATCTGAGGTTAAATCCTCATTGCTGCACAGAAGAATTATGTCCTTAATGCACCGCTAGGTGACAGACCTATTGCAGGAGCAGATGCAGAAGTTATGAACGTCTGGATAGCTTAATATGATGACTACTTGATAGTTTAGTGCACCATGCTTAAACGGCTTAGAATCGGGACTTCAAAGACGTTTTGAACGTCATGGACCATATGAGATGTTCCAGGAATTGAAGTTAATATTTCAAGCAAATACCCGAGTTGAGAGATATGAAGTCTCCAACAAGTTCTATAGCTAAAAGATGGAGGAGAATCGCTCAACTAGTGAGCATGTGCTCAGATTGTCTGGGTACTTCAATCGCTTGAATCAAGTGGGAGTTAATCTTCCAGATAAGATAGTGATTGACAGAATTCTCTAGTCACCATCA
>NW_021288899.1:0-1137 GCF_002162155.2 Triticum dicoccoides
GGGGGGGGGGGGTGCTAGGCATGACATCATGTTACCGGGTCATCAAAGGATCAACGTCATAACTCTTGGAAAGTTGTCCCAACCATCATATCTGACCGAGATTCAGATCCGATTGGTGTCAGGATACCTGAGACTCAGGATGTCCGAGAAGAAAAGGCGCAACACAAATCGTTGAAATGGCATTGCAAGCTTCTCGGGAAATGAACTATGGGAGCGGGTTTCTGAAGCAATAGTTCACCATTAAACCAAGGAGAGGACAAGGAGGTGTCTGGTGAACTGAACTCAACGGCAATTCACCGAGATTCCCAAAAGATGGATTTCCGCAATAATGTGAACAAGAAGATGACACGTGTCAACTCAAATGATATAATGTTGTATGCTCGAGCAAAACATACACAATTAAACATTGGTTGAAAGGTGCGCCCGAAATATGGGTTGGGCTGCACGACCAATGCCGGAATGGTGATTCAATAATCAATAGTCTAAGAATGAACTTTCGACCATTAACTTCAAAAAAAATTAGGGTTGCTAGAAGGAAAGAATCCAAACAACACCGTTCCCTTGTTGGAATTAACACGGGGATCAAGAAAGAATGGTGATGGTGAGAAGTATTTCTATGTCAAGAATTCTCAAGAGGTGGAACAAATCTCAGGACAATCTTGACATAAAGGATGGTAATACTCCAAGGTAAAGAAGAACAATTGCTGGATAGCAAGGAACTCAAGGTATAACACCAAACATGAACAAGCTTGTGTTGGTGGGAGGGCAGTAAAGTGGTCGACGATAATACAATTCATCGAGGGCAAGGATGGTATGTCTCATCATGAATTCAATTGATATCCTGGATGAGCTCAGAATGTTGATGATCACGACACCTTTGTCGCGAGAGTTCATGAAGATGTAATCGATCGGTAACGACATCAAGTCAAGTAATGATGAAGTGAAAGGTTATTGGAACCAAGGGTACGACACAAACTCGAAACCAAGCTTGTTGTTCAAGGCGAAATGATATGACGATGAGGATCGACATAAGGTTAGTTCATCGTCGAAAATTGGTGCTCCGAGAATAAGGACCAGGTAGCACAGTTAGAATCGTCACGACAATGATATAGCCAAACAGGCTAGGAATGGCGTGAT
>NW_021288900.1:0-1111 GCF_002162155.2 Triticum dicoccoides
CTCCACCAAGGGCCACGAAATTCCCCCCTCTTCCTCCATATATACAGCCCTTAGGGCATCGTTTAGACTTTGGGTTTTGTTTAGATTAAAAGTTCGCCATAGCTGCAACTTCGCGTACTTCGTTTGTGTTCAACGACCAGACAAAGGCGTCACAGAACCCCACCTTGATCAATAAAGCTTTCATCTTATATTCGCAATATCCAGATTGCAATCTTAGTTTCTTGCTTGTTCTTCGTTTGCTCGCAGGAAACAGACCCTCGTGGTCAGGTTGATCGTGCTCCGGCGTGGTCAATAACCTCTCGGAGTTGGTTTAGCGATTGCTAAGGCGCGACGTCCTCGCACGTTCGTAGTCGGATCGTCAAAGTCGACTTCCACCAAAGCGATATCCATCATCTCATCGAAAGATCGGGACCCTCGCCTCTATCAACTTGACTTCAAAATATTTGGTTTGGAGACCATCAAAGATCAATATGTGCATGATGCTGATTTTAAAGATGTAATGTAGAATTGTAAAGAAGGAAGAATGTGGAACAAGTTTGTCGTTAACGATGGATTTGTGTTTCGTGCTAACAAGCTATGCATTCCAGCTAGCTCCGTTCGTCTTTTGTTGTTGCAGGAAGCGCATGGAGGAGGATTAATGGGACATTTTGGCGTGAAGAAGACGGAGGACGTACTTGCTACACATTTCTTTTGGCCAAAGATGAGACGGGATGTTGAGCGTTTTATTGCTCGATGCACTACATGTCAAAAAGCTAAGTCACGACTCAATCCTCATGGTTTATATATGCCTTTGCCTGTACCTAGTGTTCCTTGGGAGGATATATCTATGGACTTTGTCTTAGGTTTACCTCGAACAAAGAAGGGGAGGGATAGCATATTTGTTGTCGTGGATAGATTCTCGAAAATGGCACACTTTATACCATGTCATAAAAGCGATGATGCTGTTAATGTTGCTGATTTGTTCTTTCGTGAAATTATTCGCTTGCATGGTGTGCCAAATACTATTGTTTCAGATCGTGATACTAAATTTCTTAGCCACTTTTGGAGATGTTTATGGGCTAAGTTGGGGACTAAACTGCTTTTTAGTACTACTTGTCACCCCCAAACTGAT
>NW_021288901.1:0-1650 GCF_002162155.2 Triticum dicoccoides
ACGGCGTGGGGTGGACGGAGGGCGTGGCTACGGCGAGGGGGTGGCGGCGATGGCGTTGGCCATGGCTGGGGCGTGCGAGGGGGAGGAGCTGGAGAGGAGAGGGGGTGTCTGGGGGGTTCGGGGGAGAGAGGGAGGCCGGTTCACGGCATTAGCCGGGCGAGGGAGGCGGCGAGGCGGCGAGCAGGTGCGTGGCACCCATGCGGTGCTCGCCGTCGAGCACCTGCCTGCCTGCCTGGCCGGCAAGCAGCTCGCTGGCGCGGTGCTGGGCTGGGCCGGCAGGTGGGCCGGGTGCTGGGCGCCAGGTAAGCCTTTTCTATTTTCCTCTGTTTTCTGTTTTTTAATTCTTCTGCAACTTTGCTAAATTAAATAAAATACGTAGGCAACTCCAAAAATCACCAAACTACTCCTGGTCCATAGTTGGATTATTTCCAACATGAAACATTTTAGTTTGGAGTTATTTGAGCATTTAAATATTTTATATAATTTTAAATGCCCAAATTCAAATATTTATGATTTAATTCAAAAACCCTAAGCTGGCCTAGAAAAATGTGCACCACTTTTGGCAGAGGTTCTGAACCAAGACAAAAATGATGGGCATTTTAGAAGGGCATTTCAGGTTCATTGAAAATTATTTTTAGTAGCCCTAGTTGGTTTCAGAGGGGGCTGGGGGTTCTGTCATCCCCATTTCAGGTTTCTGGTGAAAGAATAAACATGATGCAACACTCTAATGCATAACTAGCTAGGGTGTGACAACTCACCCCCACTCAAAAGAATCTCGTCCCGAGATTTGGGTTCCTCCGGGAAGAAGGCGGGATACTCAGTTCGAAGACGATCCTCCCTTTCCCAAGTTGCTTCATCCTCAGAATGGTGCGACCATTGTACTTTAAGAAACTTGATATTATGACGTCGAGTGGTACGCTCGGCCTGATCGAGGATACGAATGGGGTACTCTCGATATGTAAGATTATCTTGGAGATCAAGCGTTTCGTGGTCCACTCCACGGATAGGATCCGAAAAGCAACGCCTGAGTTGAGAAACGTGGAAGACATCGTGGACTCTGGAGAGGTGCGAAGGTAGATCCAACTGTTAGGCAACTTCTCCTCGTTTGGCGAGAATGCGAAAAGGTCCAATGTAACGAGGAGCCAATTTGCCTTTGATACCGAAACGATGGGTTCCCTTCAGAGGGGTAACCCGAAGGTAAGCCTTCTCGTCAACCTCAAAAGTCATAGCCTTATGTTTTCGGTCATATTGACTCTTCTGACGGGATTGGGCTGTTTTCAATTTTTCACGAACGATGCGAACTTGTTCTTCTGCTTCCTGAATCATATCCGGGCCAAAGAATTGTCTTTCCCCGGTCTCTGACCAGTTAAGGGGTGTTCGACACCGTCGTCCATAGAGAACCTCAAAAGGGGCTTTACCCAAGCTAGATTGATAGCTGTTGTTGTAAGCGAATTCGGCAAATGGAAGGCACTTCTCCCAATCCATTCCGAATGAGATAACAGAGGCTCGAAGCATGTCTTCTAGAATCTGGTTGACGCGTTCCACTTGACCACTCGACTGAGGGTGGAAAGCGGTGCTAAAGGAGAGACGGGTTCCCATAGCATTTTGGAAACTTTCCCAAAATCGAGAGGTGAAAAGACTTCCTCGATC
>NW_021288902.1:0-1155 GCF_002162155.2 Triticum dicoccoides
CTAACATGCATGAAAATGGTACAGATGGATTCCTTGAATTTTTCTGATAATTTTTCATATATAATTTATTTAATTTGGAGTTACGGTTGATTTTCTATGAATTTTAGAAGTTTATACAATTTTCTGGAATTTCCTGATTATTTTTAAATCCAGAAAATACTTATTGCGTCAGCCCCACGTCACAGTGACGTCAGCAGGTCAACGGGGCAGGTTCAGGTCAAACCTGACCAGTGGGGTCCACTGGTCAGTGACTGGGGCTGATTAGTGTCGCTGACATGTGGGCCCAGTCAACAGCCACGTCAGCTTAGTCAAAGCTGACGCGTGGGGCCACTAGGATTAGTTAAAAACTAAACAGAAACTAATCTAGGATTAATTAGCAGGTGGGGCCCTGCTGTCAGTGTCACAGGGTTAGTTAGCAGGGTCATTAGCCCCTAACGACGACGCCACGTCAGCACGCTGGAGACCAGCCGACGGCGACCACAGAACACGGCGGGGCACGCCGGACTTGCGCTAGAGGCGTCAGTTTGGCGCGCTGAGGGCACCAGGGGATGGCCCTTGCTCCCGCGCATCCAGAGGACCGAGTGGGAGGTCGTGGGGTCGCCGGAACTCATGCCGGCGACGAGCTTTGGCGGCGATGGTGTTCGGTGGTGCTCGGGCGCGTCGCTACGGTGCGTCAGTGAGCGAATGGAGAGGCTGGGCAGCACCTGCTAGACATGGGGAGCACTAAGAGCAGCTCAGTGAGGCCAGGGGAGCACGGAGGCTATGCGTGCAGCAGCAATGGTGGACGGTGGCTTCGGTGCTCGTGGGGAACGGCGCTACGGCACGGAGGGGAGCATGCTGAGTTAGGGGAGAGGGTCAGTGACTCACGGCGATGACGAGGGGACGCTCGGCGAGGTCGAGGACGGTCCGGAGCCGGCGAATTTGACGAAGATGGCCGGCGGTCCCGAGGTTGAAGAAGGCATCGAGGGCGGTGTTGTGGCACGTCCGGGGCCTCGTGGCTCGTTGAGGAGGTAGAGGGAGGACTGGCGGAGCTTCCTGGGGCGTCGGTGAGCCGTGGGGTGGCCGGTAGCCACGGTGGCTCTCGTCGGTGGCGGCGGCTCCGTTCGGTCGCGGGAGGGGAAACAGAGGAGCGAGGGGGAGGGAGGTCCAGAGAGC
>NW_021288903.1:0-2153 GCF_002162155.2 Triticum dicoccoides
AGGTCATGCAGAGGATAAAGGGGTTCAACTACCGCAGCATGTAACAGTTGAATCGGTGTTGTCCTAATGCAGTAAAAGAGAGCAGGAGCGAGAGAGTGGGATTGTATCGGAATGAACAAGGGGGTTTTGCTTGCCTGGCACTTCTGAAGATAACATTGAGTCTTCATCAGTGTCAACGATCACATCATCGGTATCACGTCTATCGGGAGGGGACAAATACCGGCAACACAGAAGGGAACACAATCAATGCAATGCACAATATGATGCATGATCATGACATGGCAAAATGAATGTGTTTTGGGCTAATGCAACTAGCAATAGATTAAATGAAGTTGGTTTGAATACAAGATTCAAATTCAACTCCATATGTGATTATTCAAATGCCATTTAATTGATTTGTGCTAAACAGCAGCTATAAGTTGTTCTAACATGCATGAAAATGGTACAGATGGATTCCTTGAATTTGTCTGATAATTTTTCATATATAAATTATTTAATTTGGAGTTACGGTTAATTTTCTATGATTTATTGAAGTTTTAGCTATTTTCTGGAATTTCCTGATTATTTTTAAATCCAGAAAATACTTATTGCGTCAGCACTACGTCAGCATGACGTAAGAGGGTCAACGGGGCCGGTCAGGGTCAAACCTGACGTGTGGGGTCCACACATCAGTGACACAGGGGCTAATCCCGCGTTGACTCGGGCTTTGACCCGCTACGGGGCCCGCTGTCAGTGTCTGTGGGGGTGTTTAGCGTGGTCATTAGCGACTAAGTAAGTGCGCCACGTCGGCGTCACCGGAGACCAGCCGGCGGCGACCACAGGACACGGCGGGGGCACGCCGGACTTGTGCTAGAGGCGTCAGCTTGGCGCGCTGAGGGCACCAGGGGATGGCCCTTGCTCTCGCGCATCCAGAGGACCAAGTGGGAGGTCGTGGGGTCGCCGGAACTCATGCCGGCGACGAGCTTTGGCGGCGATGGTGTTCGGTGGTGCTCGGGCGCGTCGCTACGGTGCATCAGTGAGCAAATGGAGAGGCTGGGCAGCACCTGCTAGTCATGGGGAGCGCTAAGAGCAGCTCAGTGAGGCCAGGGGAGCACGGAGGCTATGCGTGCAGCAGCAATGGCGGACGGTGGCTTCGGTGCTCGTGGGGAACGGTGCTACGGCGCGGAGGGGAGCATGCTGAGTTAGGGGAGAGGGTCAGTGACTCACGGCGATGACGAGGGAACGCTCGGCGAGGTCGGGGACGGTCCGGAGCCGGCGAATTTGACGAAGATGGCCGGCGGGTCCGAGGTAGAAGACGACGGCGATGGCGGAGATGCAGGGCTTCCGGAGGGCTGTGGATCGGTGGGGAGGAAGAGGGGGTCGAGGCGGAGCTCCTGGGTGAGGCTAGGGGTGGCCGGTGGCCATGGGTACGGCGACGATGACGGCGAGCTCCGCTCGGTCGCGGGAGGGAAACAGAGGAGCGAGGGGGAGGGAGGTCCAGAGAGCGAGGGAGAAGTGAGAGGGGGTCGGGGACGTCTCCGTGGCATCGCGAGGAAGTCGGGGAGGCTGCCACGGCGAAGCAGGAGGTGGCCGGCGTCGGTGCGCGTGCGTCCAGCACGCAGCTGCTTCGGGGCGAGGGGGAGGAAGATGACTGGCAGCTGGGCTGCACAGTAACGGGCCGCGCAGAAGCTGGGCCGGCTACAGGTAAGTGGCCCAGGTACGGGTCTTTCTCTCTCTCTCTCTTTCTAATTATCTCAGTTTTCTATTATTCTGTAAATTTAGGGCTTTATTAAAAAAAATACTCAGACACTTTCAAAAATCATGAAACTAATCATGGCTACTGTTTAGAATATATCCAACAGTAAACATTTTAGTTTATGATTATTTGAGCATTTGAAATATTTAATAGCATTTAAATGCCCAAATGAAAATACTATATGATTTAATTCAGTGACCAAATATGTCCTGCAAAAATATAAACCATTTTTGGTAGATGCTTCCACCTCAAACCAGAAATGTTGAACATTTTTAGAGGACATTTTGAGTTCAATGAAAAAGGTTTTATTTTGACCCTAGTTGAATTCATTTGGTGCTAGGGCTTAGCCAATCCCCATCTCAGGTTTAAATGAAATTTAAACATGATGTAACACTCTAATGCATGCACTAGGCATTGT
>NW_021288904.1:0-993 GCF_002162155.2 Triticum dicoccoides
ATGGTAGATGTAGAGGTAGCGTGCCGACCGCGATCACATCAACTTTGGAACCATTTCCCACGCGCATCGTCACCTCGTCCTTAGCCAATCTTCGCTTAATTCGTAGTCCCTGTTTCGAGTTGCAAATATTAGCAACAGAACCAGTATCAAATACCCAGGTGCTACTGCGAGCATTAGTAAGGTACACATCAATAACATGTATATCACATATACCTTTGTTCACTTTGCCATCCTTCTTATCCGCCAAATACTTGGGGCAGTTCCGCTTCCAGTGTCCAGTCTGCTTGCAGTAGAAGCACTCAGTTTCAGGCTTAGGTCCAGACTTGGGTTTCTTCTCTTGAGCAGCAACTTGCTTGCTGTTCTTTTTAAAGTTCCCCTTCTTCTTCCCTTTGCCCTTTTTCTTGAAAGTGGTGGTCTTGTTAACCATCAACACTTGATGCTCCTTTTTGATTTCTACCTCCGTAGCTTTTAGCATTGCGAAGAGCTCAGGAATAGTTTTGTTCATCCCTTGCATATTATAGTTCATCACGAAGCTCTTGTAGCTTGGTGGCAGTGATTGGAGAATTCTGTCAATGACACTATCATCAGGAAGATTAACTCCCAGTTGAATCAAGTGATTATTATACCCAGACATTTTGAGTATGTGTTCACTGACAGAACTATTCTCCTCCATCTTGCAGCTATAGAACTTATTGGAGACTTCATATCTCTCAATCCGGGCATTTGCTTGAAATATTAACTTCAACTCCTGAAACATCTCATATGCTCCATGACGTTCAAAACGTCGTTGAAGACCCGGTTCTAAGCCGTAAAGCATGGCACACTGAACTATCGAGTAGTCATCAGCTTTGCTCTGCCAGACGTTCTTAACGTCGTCAGTTGCATCAGCAGCAGGCCTGGCACCCAGCGGTGCTTCCAGGACGTAACTTTTCTGTGCAGCAATGAGGATAATCCTCAGGTTACGGACCCAGTCCGTGTAATTGCTACCATCAT
>NW_021288905.1:0-1061 GCF_002162155.2 Triticum dicoccoides
AAATCTTATCAAGTGTCTTGATCTATCTCAATAGATCTTGATTCTCAATATATAAGTAGCTTTTACTGAGGTCTTTTCTTGAAAAACTTTTATTCAAGTATCCCTTTATGCTATCCAGAAATTCTATATCATTTCCAATCAATAATATGTCATCCACATATAATATCAGAAATGCTACAGAGCTCCCACTCACTTTCTTGTAAATACAGGCTTCTCCAAAAGTCTGTATAAAACCAAATGCTTTGATCACACTATCAAAACGTTTATTCCAACTCTGAGAGGCTTACACCAGTCCATAAATGGATCGCTGGAGCTTGCACACTTTGTTAGCTCCCTTTGGATTGACAAAACCTTCTGGTTGCATCATATACAACTCTTCTTCCAGAAATCCATTCAGGAATGCAGTTTTGACATCCATCTGCCAAATTTCATAATCATAAAATGCGGCAATTGCTAACATGATTCGGACAGACTTTTAAGCATCGATACGAGTAAGAAAATCTCATCGTATTCAACACCTTGAACTTTGTCAAAAACCTTTTTCGACAAGTCTAGCTTTGTAGATAGTAACACTACTATCAACGTCCGTCTTCCTCTTGAAGATCCATTTATTCTTAATGACTCACCGATCATCGGGCAAGTCAATCAAAGTCTACACTTTGTTCTCATACATGGATCATATCTCAGATTTCATGGCTTCTAGCCACTTTGCGGAATCTGGGCTCACCATCGCTTCTTCATAGTTCGTAGGTTCATCATGATCTAGTAGCATGACCTCCAGAACAGGATTACCGTACCACTCTGGTGCGGATCTTACTCTGGTTGATCTACGAAGTTCAGTAGTATCTTGATCTGAAGTTTCATGATCATTATCATTGGCTTCCTCACTGACTGGTGTAGATGTCACTGAAACAGTTTTCTGTGATGAACTACTTTCCAGTAAGGGAGCAGGTACAGTTACCTCGTCAAGTTCTACTTTCCTCCCACTCACTTCTTTCGAGAGAAACTCCTTCTCCAGAAAGTTTCCGAATTTAGCAACAAAAGTCTTGCCTTTCGGATCT
>NW_021288906.1:0-904 GCF_002162155.2 Triticum dicoccoides
TCCTCTACTTTGTTGTTGCATGTTTTACGTGGCTGCTACGGGCTTAAGTAAGAACCAATCTCACCTACGCATCAAAACCACAACGATAGTTTGTCAAATAGACTCCGTTTTAACCTTCGCAAGGACCGGGCGTAGCCATACTTGGTTCAACTAAAGTTGGAGAGACAGTCGCCCGCAAGCCATCTCTGTGCAAAGCACGTCGAGGGAACCGGTCTCGCGTAAGCGTACGCGTAAGGTTGGTCTGGGTCGTCTCGTCCAACAATACCGCCGAACCAAAGTATGACATGCTGGTAGGCAGTATGACTTGTATCGTCCACAACTCACTTGTGTTCTACTCGTGCATATAACATCAACATAAATAACCTAGGCTCGGATGCCACTGTTGGGTTTCGTAGTAATTTCAAAAATTTCCTACGCACACGCAAGATCATGTGATGCATAGCAACAAGGGGAGAGTATTGTCTACGTACCCAACGCAGACCGACTGCGGAAGCGATGACACGACGTAGAGGAAGTAGTCGTACGTCTTCACGATTTAACCGATCAAGCACCGAAACTACGGCACCTCCGAGTTCGAGCACACGTTCAGCTCGATGACGATCCCCGGACTCCGATCCAGCAAAGTGTCAGGGAAGAGTTTCGTCAGCACGACGGCGTGGTGACGATCTTGATGAACTACAGCAGCAGGGCTTCGCCTAAACTCCGCTACAGTATTATCGAGGAATATGGTGGCAGGGGGCACCGCACACGGCTAAGGAATCGATCACGTGGATCAACTTGTGTCAACTTGTGTGTCTTTGGGGTGCCTCTACCTCAGTATATAAAGGAGCCAAGGGGGGAGGGTGCGCCGGCCAAGAGAGAGAGGCGCAGGAGGAGTCCTACTCCTACCGGGAGTAGGACTCCC
>NW_021288907.1:0-2203 GCF_002162155.2 Triticum dicoccoides
CAAACTCTGAATAAATAAAATTATTTGGAAAGAAGCACATGAGTATCAACAATAATCGTTTCTTTCTGCTTGAATGAATGGAGTACAATACAAGTCCAGGAACAAGGGACATTTTTTGCAATTGTGAACTCTCAATGCTCAAGTCTGGAAGTGTTTACAAATTCAAAGAGTTCACATGACTACTGGTCAAATACTCTAGTGTATTTAGTGTAAATCTAGTATGAAACTAGTAGAGCTCTTGTTGATTTGCAAATTCAGTTTAAATAAAAATTTGGTACATGACTACTGATCATGTATGAAAGATGTTGCTACTGGATGAGCACAAGAACTAATTAGTAGATTTTGATTTTGAATGATTTTGAATTTTTATGACTAGTGATCAGGTTTCAAATGATTTTGTATTTTTATGATTTTTATGCACATAGGTGAATCCACTGACTACACTTCAGGTTCTACTCCTAGAACACTTCAGGAATTTTACTTCATAACTGGAGTATTTTGATGATATTGGGGGGTTTTGTCTCCGACCATCGTGTCGTGATGATATTGTGGGGTGTTGTGGGGTTGCGGCTGGGTGGGGGTGGGGTAATGAATTTGCAGGTACCCCGAGAGGCCCTTGAGTTTGCTGAAATGTCGATTAACTTCCGTTCTGACAAATTCGGGTACTCCATATGTCCTATTTTTGGCAAAGGTCATGCTGAAATTTTCCGTGAATTTTAGCATGACTTTGCTAAAAATAAGACATATGGGGTACTTGCGACTAATGCATGGGCCGGAGTATCTTAGTACTTAGTTAAGTAGGATCAACTGCCCCGCCATTCTTGCTGCATTAAACCATAGGTGGCAATAGAGCCAAGTGATTAGGCCCAACTTAGAATTCTCGTTAGCATCGATAAACCCTAGATGATAAACCCAACATAGGTGGCAATAGAGTCAAGTGATTAGTGCCAAGTGATTAGGCCCAACCTAGGTTGCCTCGGCATCGATAAACCCTAAATGATGAAAACTTAACTTTGCTTCTATAGGGTGCCTCGGTGTCGATGAGAACCTAAATGATGTACGCTTAGGCTTTTAGGGTGCCTCGACGTCGACTAAACCTAAATGATGAAAGCTTAGGCTTTTAGGGTGCCTCGACGTCGACAAACCCTAAATGATAAAACCTTGGCTTTTAGGGTGCCTCGGTGTCGATAAGAACCTAAATGATGAAAGCTTAGGCTTTTAGGGTGCCTCAGTGTCGACAAACCCTAAATGATAAAAGCTTAGCTTTTAGGATGACTCAGTGTCGACAAACCCTAAATGATGTAGTTTTGAATTATGAACGTAGGATATGTCGTCATCATCATCGGACGACGAAAGTCTCCCGGCGGAGTGCGACTGGTGCCACGACGATCGAGGTCTGTGGGACATGCCTCACCTGGACGATGATCGGTGCTTCAGCATTAAGCTCGAGGAGACCTTCGAAGTTGAAACGGTACACAACGACGACAAGTGTTATTTTCATAATTAAGCATGACTTCAACTATTTCAACGTGTAATTTTCATCTTTTATAATTCGAGTATAGCTTATCCCATGCCATGCAAGACGCTATATCTTGGAGAGGATGGATTTTGAAGACCATGAAATTTCTGAAACAAAGAAAATTCACCTAAGGACTCATCACGATGTGGACTTTGAAGTAAATCTATATAATTCTGAGAGCGTAACCCATTTTGGTTGCAAAAATTGGGAAGCATTTTGCAAGATGTATGGTTTTGATGAGGGTATGCTTATCACCATGGATCTTGGTAATCCTGACATCAACCAAGACAATATGGACATTTGGGTCCTTGTTGATACCCCTCCAGTTCTACCGCTATGTGAGTTTCTCAAACATAGTTATTAGCTAATTTATATTGTTTATTTCAAAATAGTTGACAGCTTATTTCCATTGACAGCTTATTTTTATTGTTCAAAGAATGTAGGGAGATGGTAGACAAAACCCACTACACCGATGGCTCCGAATTAACAACTTACAAGGAGAAAAATCATCTGGTCAGATTTTGTACTGACATTGAGAATTACACTATCCACAATCAAACTCCTCAACATTATGGTAAATACGTGCCACTAGTGCATGTGTTCAACTACGGTAACTACCATGGAGATACCCTGGTAAGATTTTTACTATTACGACATCCGTGCATCTTTTGCATACTTCTAAAA